>NC_037685.1:3973883-4011187 GCF_003255815.1 Theropithecus gelada | reverse complement strand
GGCGCCTGCAGTCCCAGGTACTCGGGAGGCTGAGGCAGGAGAATGGGGTGAACCCAGGAGGCGGAGCTTGCAGTGAGCCAAGATCGCACCACTGCACTCCAGCCTGGGCGACAGGGCAAGACTCTCTTAAAAAAAAAAAAAAAAAAAAAAAAATCTGCTGCACTCTGCTTCAAGCCAGAAGTCCCACTTGGACACCCCTCTGTCTCTCAGGAGAGACAGCTGTTCTCCTTTCTCTTTCTTTTACCTGTTAAACCTGCACTCTTAACCTCATTCCACATATGTCCATATCCTTGATTACCTTGGCAGGAGGAAAAAAAACCTCGGGTTTTACCCCAGACGAAAACACTGCTTCAAAACCTTATGGATCACCTCTCACCATATAATATAATGTAAATATGGAAGTATTACATTATTGAGAATATTGACAAATTAATAATTAATTTATAAGTATGTGCTGTGTAATGACATTTCAGTAAATGACAGACTGCATATACTGCAGTGATCCCATAAAATTACAATGGAGCTGAAAAATTTCTATCACCTAGTGACCTTGTAGCCATCATAACGTCATCGTCCATTGTATTACTCATGTGTTTGTGATGATGCTGGTGTAAACAAACTACTGCACTGGCAGTCATATAAAAATATAGCACACGTAGAATTTATAAAGAACTCAAAAAGAAAAACAAACATTAAAAGGTGGGCATACGTGTGCATGTGTCTTTATAGGAGCATAATTTATAATCCTTTGGGTATATACTCAGTAATGGGATGTTGCAGCACTATTCACAATAGCAAAGACTTGGAATCAACCCAAATGTCCATCAGTGACAGATTGGATTAAGAAAATGTGGCACATATACACCATGGAATACTATGCAGCCATAAAAAAGGATGAGTTTGTGTCCTTTGTAGGGACATGGATGCAGCTGGAAACCATCATTCTTAGCAAACTATCACAAGAACAGAAAACCAAACACCGCATGTTCTCACTCATAGGTGGGAACTGAACAATGAGATCACTTGGACTCAGGAAGGGGAACATCACACACCGGGGCCTATCATGGGGAGGGGGGAGGGGGGAGGGATTGCATTGGGTGTTATACCTGATGTAAATGACGAGTTGATGGGTGCAGCACACCAACATGGCACAAGTATACATATGTAACAAACCCGCACGTTATGCACATGTACCCTTCAACTTAAAGTATAATAATAAATAAATTAAAAAAAAAAAAAAGAAATGAGAACATATAAACCAGGGATGAGAACATATTAAAAAAAAAAAAAAAAAAAAAAAAAGGTGGGCAAAGAAATATGTGAAAAAGGCTGGGCGCAATGGCTCAACTCTATAATCCCAGCACTTTGGGAGGCCAAAGTGGGTGCATCACTTGAGTCCAGGAGTTCGAGACAAGCGTGGGCAACATAGGAAGATCTCATCTCTACAAAAAAATACAAAAATTATCCTGGTGTGGTAGCATGCTCTTGTAGTTCCAGTTTCTTGAGGGGCTGAGGACCACTCGAGCCTGGGAGGTGGAGGCTAAAGTGAGCCATGAATGCACCACTGCACTTCAGCCTGGACAACAGAGCAAGACCCTATTTATTAAGCGGGAGCTAAATCATGGACACAAGTGGACATTCAGAGTGCAAAAGTAGACACTGGAGACTCCAAAAGGTGCGAGGGTGGGAGGAGGGTAAGGTAGAATATACTACCTATTGGTTACAATGTTCATTATTTGGATGATGAGTATACTAAAAGCCCAGACTTCACTCCTAAACAATATATACATGTAGGAAATTTGCAGTTTTTCCCCTAAATCTATAAAAATAAAAATGAAAAAATAATTATAGCACATATAATTATGTACAGTGCATATTTGATAAGAATAATAAATGGCTATGTTACCTGATTAGGTATTCACTATACTTAATTTTATTAGCTTTTTAAATTATTGTTTTAGAGCATATGCCTTCTACTTAAATTAAAAAAAAAAAAAAAAAAACCTGTGAAAGAGCCTCAGGTAGATCTTTCAGCAGGTATTCCAAAAGCAGGCATCATTATCATAGGAGATGACAGCTTCACGTAGGTTGTAGTCCCTAAAAACCTTCCAGTGGGTGGCCGGGCGCGGTGGCTCAAGCCTGTAATCCCAGCACTTTGGGAGGCCGAGACGGGCGGATCACGAGGTCAGGAGATCGAGACCATCCTGGCTAACACGGTGAAACCCCGTCTCTATTAAGAAATACAAAAAACTAGCCGGGCGAGGTGGCGGGCGCCTGTAGTCCCAGCTACTCGGGAGGCTGAGGCCGGAGAATGGCGTAAACCCGGGAGGCGGAGCTTGCAGTGAGCTGAGATCCGGCCACTGCACTCCAGCCTGGGTGACAGAGCGAGACTCCGTCTCAAAAAAAAAAAAAAAAAAAAAAAAACCTTCCAGTGGGTAAAGATATGGAGGTGGAAAACAGTGATATTGATGATCCTGACCCCGTGTAGGCCTAGGCTACGATGTGTATTTGTACCTTAGTTTTTAACAGAAAGGTTTAAAAGTAAGAGAATAAAAAGATAAAAGTTTTAAGAAATAAAATCAAGTTTATAGAATAACAATATAAAGAATGAAAATATTTTTGTGCAGCTTTATGATGGGTTAACATTTTAAGCTAAGTGTTATTGCAAAAATTCAGAATGTTTAAAGAAGTTTATAAAGTAATAGTAAGCTAAGTTTAACTTATTATTGAAGAAATTTTTTATGAATTTAGTGTAGTCTAGTATTTATAAATCTACAGTTGTGTACAGTAATGTCCTAGACTTCACATTCACTCTCCACTCACTCACTGACTCACACAGAGCAACTTCCCATCCCACAAGATCCATTTGTGCTAAGTGCCATACGGGAGTACCATTTTTTATCTTCTGTACCATATTTTTACTGTGCCTTTTCTAACCTTAGATATGTTTACGTTCATAAATATTTATCATTGTATCACAGTTGCCTACAGTATTCAGTACAATAATATGTATACTGTACAGGTTTGTAGCCTAGGAGCAATTGACTATATCATATAGTCTAGAAGTGTAGTAGGATATACCATTTAGGTCTGTGTAAGTACAATCTATGATTTTGCACAATAACAAATTGTCTAATGAAGCATCTCTCAGAACACATCTTCATTGTGAAGCAATGCAAGACTGTATTCAAAGATGATGCAGATTTGTTGTAATTAGTTTGCTCAGTATTAGATGTTATCTTGGCCAAATGTCATTCAAGGGTTCACGACACTAACATCATAAGTAGAAGAGTAGCAAGTGCAACATACTTTCAAAATTATATTAACAAAGATATGTTTTAGAGGATATTGATTAATTGACAATTCAATTATATAGATAATAAGCTCTGTTATTCAATTATATAGATAGTAAGCTCTGAATACATAGATACTCAATTACATAGATAGCAAGCTCTGTTATCTAAATCAATGTTTCTTTAAGAAAATATTATTTAAATACACTTCTAAATTGTACTCTGAGAAGCTGTAATTTATGTTACATAAAAGGATCACAATTATAAGCCCTTTTGTGGAACTTAGAAGTATTTCATTTCATTTATCCTAAAATAAATTTCTAAAAATTATTAAATAAAACTACTATAATATTTTCTTATTTTAATTGTTGTGTCCTCCAGCTAATATGAAGGGCAAGTTCTAGAGCTTCAGAGACAAAAATATCTTATTTCAAATATGAGCTTGGCCACTTTCTGGCTATGTGGCTCTGTGCAAATTCCTTAGCTTCTATGTGCTTTAGCACTCTTATCTATCAAATTGTTAAAGAAGTAGCACTCCTGGAAGCTGTTGTGAGTATTAAAAAGTAATGCAAATAAGGAAGTTAGTTTAGTTTAATAAAATGAAATTAATTATGTGTATTGTTGTTAAGCATAGAAAATAAGACCTGGCCTAAAAGTTGTATTCAAAACAAAAAGGTGTTTGTAATCATTTTTTTAAAGTTTCTGTAAATATCATTTAGTAAAAATTGAAATCAATGAATCAATATCAGAAAACTTTGGAACCAATAGCTGTAAACTTTCTATTATATTTATATTGCTTACCTTAAGGTAAAACAGTCAGATAACAGAGGAAAACATTTACTTTTTAGTGAAGAGATGTTTCTTCAGTATATACATTTTCAAATCCCTTTAAGTTTATTTTCTATTTAACTGTACATTTTATATGTGCTAATATAATTGCTAGGAACATTATGGTAAATATTATTTGATTTTGACTCACTTTTGATGAAATTATTTCAATAATGTTATTAATCTTAATTATCACTTACTGTGTGCTTACCAAATACCTACCACTTTTCTAAGAGTTCATCACTTGCTACCTTATAACATCGGTGGTCTTAAAAAGTGAAAATTATTGTCTCCATCTTAGAGAAGAGAAAGGGGAGAGAATCTGAATAGTTAGCAGGTATATATTAACATGTGGACAAATTGCACCAGATGCATTGTTTTTCTCCTGTTGTAAAATCTGACTATTTGTCAAATGTAAACGAGAAATTTAATGTGGAAAATTGTAGCCCTATGAGAAAAATTAAACATCCTTTTTTCTATTTTTCCATAGAATTTAGCTACAACTTTTTTCTTATATACATTTTTCTCCATCGCTTAGTCTTCTATAATTTAAAACAAAAAGTTTCAATATAATCATGAAGCCAGCTTCTCCTTCAAAAACATCTGCAACCAGAAGTGAAGGTAATTGTGAAGTTATGAAAATAACAAAGTGAAAGAGCACAACAGTTCAGTTTTCAGAGATGCCCCGTCCTGCTGAGACTCCAAAATGGGTTTCAGATAGGGTCAGGTTAAGAAAGACATATTCATACACCTTGGAAGACTTTTCACCTGTGAAATCTTTTGGCACACGCCTTATATGTTATACAATAATATCCAAATATAATGGTTGTGGAACTTATTAAATAATTAACTTTCAATTAATGATTTAATTATTATAGCATATTAAACAAATAAAAATATACAGTTTCATGTCACAAAACAGAAAGTAGTATGTCCCATACTAAAAAAAATTCTGCCCAAATCAACGTGCTTATATATATTTTTTCTTTTAAGGTAGAGCAGAACACCTGTGACTCCCCATGGAAGCAAGGTCAACCACAAAATGGTCAAAGACCATTTTTTTTTTTCTTTAGGTATAACAAAATGCAATTTTACCTTTTTAATGTTAGTCTAAGAATGTCATGACTCCCAGGAAACTGTGCTTGCACACTGTCAGTTCATCAATCATTAGCCTCTGTGACTGTCAGCCACAGACACTCAACAGGCCTGCAGTTTTATGTGGCATAAAGGTTAATATTGAATTCTTAGGTAAAATTTGAAAACCTTCTTGATCTTTGGAAAGCATGTGGAAACTAATAATGTTCTAGCCTGGAATTTTTGACTCAGTTCAATCTTATGATAAGTGGACTCATAGTTGCGAGATCTAGTGAATAATAACTGAGTACTTTATATCAATACATGGTTACATGTATTTATACCTATATATATGTATATACATATATGCATCATATGTTTACATGATATATCTGATATATACACATTTATTTAATATAGGTATCATATTGTCAGACAGTAAGTATAATAGTCAGTAATTATAAAAAAAAGGAAATATGTACATACTTTTTCCTCCTTTCTCATTTATCCCTCTCAGTGTTCTCTTTTACAAATGTGCTGGAATACCAACAAAATCATAAATGTATTGAGCACATATAACTATGTACATTTCCAGCAGCTTAGTGAGTGAAATTAAATAAATTATTTTTTCAATCCAGTTCATGAATTTAATAAATTATTTTGCTTGAGTCAATATGTTTTGTGTATTTAAAGGAAAGAAGTAGAAAGAAAAAGTGAAAGTACAAAAGCATGACAAATTAAATAAAATTTTTCATCATAAACAGTTGAGTCCTAGATTTACATTTATGTGTTATGTCTCTTTTTAAAATCAAAATGATGAATTATACTGATATCTAAATGAACAAATATTTAATCATTCAATAGTGTCTTTAATTCCCTCCAAGAAAGCTTACAGACTGTGTTGTTTGATTTTTCTAGTACTACTCCTCAATATTAACCAGCACAATGATTAAAACTCTGATACATTTTCTTTGTTTCCTTCTTTTCTATAAATATTTTCTAAAATATAATCCAACATATTTTTGTATTGATTGTAAATACGACTTATATTTATTTTAATCCAGAGAATTAAATATGTGTAAAGTGGTGTCTATTGCCCAATCATGCAAAATGAAAAACAGATTACTAACAAATTTGAAGGCTATAACATTTATTGTAGGTTATATAACATACTTGCTATAAAATAGGTCCTTGAAAAGACCTTCAATGAGTATTAACTTATCTTCCACAGCAGGCAGAAGGAGAGGTTTTTGTTGATGTCAATAAGGTCAGAAGACAACATCATTTTTATATGAACTCTCTCCGTCTTCAAGAATAGCAAGTAAAACATATGGACAAAGAGCCAAACAATAAACACTGGGGACTCCACAAAGAGGGGAGGGAGGGAAGGAAGCAAGAGCTTTTTTAAAAACTACCTATTGGGTACTGTACTCACTACCTTGATTACATGATTATTCACACCCCAAACCTCAGCATCATGTGATATACCAACGTAGCAAACCTGCACATATACCCCTTGAATCTAAAATAAAAGGTGAACTTTAAAAAAATAAGATTAAGTTAAAAGTATTTATAAAAACAATAGCAAGAAATACATTGAATATACGGACTTTCCAGTTGCTTCTTTCCTGGTACTTTTAATTATCCTAATCCAGGTTAACTTTTCATCAGAGAGAGGTGTACTTAACAGTGGTTAATGAGTCTTCCATCATAACTGTAGATAATCCAACTAATCACATATTTAAGATATTATATTTTTTCTTTATATTTTTATAATTGACAAAAAATGTGAAAAGGAACCTATCACATTTATAGAGCTGATTGGATATTATCCTATTATTACCTAATTAATACAAGTTTCTAATTATTTGCTCTAAAAAGCATATAACATTACTTTTGTGTGAACAAATTAATAGGTGATCATTCTCCCCACAATCTTATTGTAATTTTAATACTACACTTGACCAAAATTATTGTTCCAACTATCCCTTTCATTATGCAACAATAGTTTCACTTGGATCTTAAAATAAGAAACACAATTCAATCTCATTTCCTGTAAAATATTTACTTGACAAATTCATTCACAGATCAGTTGCACCAACACAATTTCAGTAACATAAAGTTTCCTCTAAAATTCTCTGTAAGAGTGGTTTTAAAAACAGAGTCTTAGGTTGGTATATTTACTATGGACTTCAAAGATGATTCAAGACACATACTTGGAATAGATAGAGAAAAATATATAAGAATAAATACTCTAAATTAGACCTCAGTGGTAGTCAACAGAATATTATCTTTTCACATGATCATGCTCCACATTTTTCCCAACACCAGGGACAAAATGGATTTTTTTCAGTGTGAATATATGAAGAAAATTAGAAATATTTGTAAAACGTTCTCAAAGTCTATGTCTGACAAATATATCTCTCTTGGATAGAAATGTGAAGTATTTTACCATCTGCCTCCTGAGGCCTTATTAACTTCATATTTATAATAAATTTTGCCAAACCCTCAATCTTTGCTTTTTAAATCAAACAAAAACCAGGGATATCAAGGATCAAAGGGCACTCCTGCTAACGTGACAAACTTAATTTCCTTTCTCCTACTCAAACTTCTCCCTATCACATTGCTCAATTTCCCAATTCAGAATCCAGCAAGTTATCTTGGCTCATTCTTTCTCACACTGTGATTAAATTTCTTGTCAAAATCTTTGAATTTTTCCTCATTTTAATCCTTGGCTTTTGTAGTGTTTTACCATTCTCACTCAGATGATTCAGTGATAATTTAGACTCTCATTATTTCTTGCACAAATTACCGTGATAACTGTTAAAGTAATTTTCCTGACTCTAGTTTCTATAACAAAATTATTCATTTAAACTGATCACATACATTCCTTCTATAGGATTAACTTGATTATCTATAGTTTATCATTGATTTTTAAAAAATAGGTATAGTTGGCTATGCGCGGTGACTCATGTCTGTAATCCCAGCACTCTGGTAGGCCGAATGGGGGGTGAATCACCTAAGGCCTGAGGTTAGCAGTTTGAGACCAGCCTGACCAATATGGTAAAACCCCATCTCTACTAAAAAGACAAAAATTAGTCGGGTGTGGTGACTTGCTCCTTTAGTCCCAGCTACTCGGGAGGCTGAGACAGGAGAATTGCTTGAACCCGGGAGACAGAAGTTGAAGCCAAGATTAAGCCACTGAACTGCAGCGCCTGGGCGACAGAGCGAGACTTCGTCTCAAAAAAAAAAAAAAAAAAAAAAGTATAGTTGACATTATCTTGAAGAGCATGAAGAATAAAATTTGGCCAAAACATATGTGTCTGTAGATCACATAGCAGAATTCAATGAGTATACCCTATATTAAGCATCCACAACTCAGCCTTTACACAGGGTGACTGGAAAAAATTTGTATGCATTTATTTATGGAAATCGTAATAGAAATTAGAGCTAGTCATGAAGCATTTTGTATTAGTTAGCTTACAGGAGTTATATAACCTACATTTGCAAATTGGGCCACACAGGAAACTGTATGAAGTAAGGTGATAAATGGACAAAGAAAATTTTAAGACTAATCCTGGTAGAAATTACCAATCTGCATTCTTGTCTTTCCAGCAACATAATCGCTCACAGTTACTTTTCAGCAGAGCATTTATTTACCTCGATGAAAACTGCATTTCTTTGCATCCTTTGCTGCTAGGTATGAACATGTGATTAAATTCTAGGCAATACAGCACATAAAAATATATGCGCAAATCCCACATTGCTTTATCAAATAGAAATTTACCTACCCTGTTAAAATTGCATGCATTTCAGTTCGTAGGCACGATGTTTTGATATACCCATACAGAGTGAAAAGGTTACAATAGAACATATTCATTATCTAACAGAGTTGCACCGTTCTGGGTCTCTCTGTGTGAGTGTGGCAAGAGAACCTATAGTCTATTCTCTACTGAATACAACATAATACAATACTATATAATACGATATAATACTATTATATACTATATATATACACACAATATAATACTAATAAAGTGTAATACTATTAACTATAGTTCTCACGTTATACATGAGATCTTTAGATTTATGTGTCTTACATATCTGCAACTTTGTATCCCCTGACCTACATCTCCTAATTTCCCGTCATCCACCCTTTCACCTGGCAACCACCATTTTATCCTATATTTCCATGTATTTGAATTTGTTTTTTTTAGTTCCCACGTATAAGTGAGATCATGCAGTATTTTATTTTTCTGCATCTGGCTTATTTCCCTTAGCACAATGTCCTCCAAGTTCATCCAAGCTGTAGCAAATGGCATTTGTTGTGTACAAATGTTTTAGTTGGATGTAATTCCACTTATTTATTTTTGCTTTTGTTCCCTAAGCTTTTGGTGTGATATCTAAAAAATCATTGCCAAGACAAATGGCAAAGAACATTTCTCCTGTGTTTTCTTCCCAGAGTTTTATGGTTTAGGGTTTTATGTTTAGATCTTTTGTCCTTCCAACAAAATTTATTTTATTAAATATAAATTGATGTTATAGTTCTATACATTTATTAAATATAAAATGATGCAGTGATTTATAATTATAATATGGAATAAGTAAATTAAGCTAATTAGCATATTCATCACCTTGAATACTTATCATTTTGTGATAAAATTAGAAATTTACGCTTAGCAATTTTGAAATGTACATTATCATTTACTATATTCACCATACTGTCCAACATATCTCAAAGAAAAGCAAAGCTTATTCTTCCTATCTAATTGAGGCTTTATATCCTTTCATCATCATCTCCTATTTTCTCCCTCCCTCCCCCAAGCCTCTGTAATTACCATTCCACTCTCTGCTTCTTTAAGTTCCATTGTTGCAGCTTCCACATATAAGTGAGAACATTCAGTATTTGTCTCTCTGTCCCTGGCTTATTTCACTTAGAATACTATTCTCCAGTTTCATTCATGTAGTCACTGTGGCAATTTATGACAAAGCAGAATAGTATTTCCTTATATGTATATACCATGTTTTATTTATGCATTCATCTGTTATTGGACACTTAGAGGTTGATTCTATAACTTGGCTATTGTGAATAGTGCTGCAACAAACACAAAAGTGCAGACATTTCTTTGACATACTGTTTTAAATCGTTTCAGTATGTATTCAGAAATTGAATTGGTGAATCATATGGTAATTCTATTTTTAGTTGCTTGAGGAACCCTCATACTGTTTCCTATAATGTCTGTACTAATGTACACCCCTACCAACATCATACAAGGCTTTCCTTTTCAACAAATCCTTGCCAGCACTTACCTTTCATCTTTTTGATACTAGCCATTTAACAGGTGTGAGGTAATATTTCATTGTGGCTTTAATTTGCATTTCTCTAATGATCAGCAATGTTAAGTTTTTTTTTATGTACCTGCTGACCATTTTTATGTCTCCTTTGGGAAAGTGTCTCTTTATGTATCTTGCCCATTTTGTAATCATTTACTTTCTTTCTATAAGAAAGTTGTTTTACATATTTTGGATATTAACCCCATATCAGAGATATGACTTGCAAGTATCTTCCCCCTAATCTGTAGGTGGACCAATACTTTCTTATTAATATTTGTCTCACTGATCTGTTCATTATTGAAAGTAGAGCATTAAAGTACCCTGCTATTATTGTATTACCATCAATCTTTTCCTTCAGATCATTTAATATTTTCTTTATATATTTAGGTACTCCAGTGTTGGATACATACATATTCTCTTGATGAATTGACCCTGTTATCATTATATAATGTTGCTCTCTGTCAGTTTTTTTAGTTTAGAACTTTAACTCTTCTTTCCTGATATAAGTAGAGTTGCCCCTTTTCTCTATTGGTTTCTAATTGTGTGGAATATCTTTTTCCATCTTTTAATGTTTAGGCTTATGTATGTTCATAAAAGTGAGGCAAATCTCTTGTAAACAGCATTTAATTGGATATTTTCATATCTATTAAGTAAATTCTTTATTAGAGAATTTAATCCATGTAAATTCAAAGTAATTATTGAAGGTAATGACTTACTATTGGAATTCAGTTAATTGTTTCCTGGTTGTTATATAGATACTTTGCCTTTCTTACCCCTTTCTTCCTGTCTTCCTTTGTGATTTGATGGGTTTTTTTCAGTAATATGTTTTGCATCTTCTCTATTTTTGCTTTGTGTGTCTACTGAGATTTTTGCTCTGTTTTACTATGATGCTTACATGTAATATCTTATTCTAATAACAGTCCATTTCAGGTTGATAACAACATAATTTTGATTGCATGCAGCAACTCTACACTTTGGTCTCTCCACTCATATTTTATGTTTTTGATGTTAGAATTTACATTATATGTGATATGTATCCCTTAATTGTTTATCATAGCTATAGTTGTTTTTAATAATTGTCTTTTAACCATTTTACTAGGTATAAATTTACAACACACAACACAATTCCAGTCCTGGAGTATTCTGAATCTGGTTCAGTATTACTTATATTATTGAATTTTATATTTCTGTAACTTTCATGTTATTAATTAGTGACCTTTTGTGTCTTTTTATAGAACTCCCATTAGCAATTCTTGTAAGGATGGCCTATTGGTAAAGAACTCCCTTAGCTTTTGTTTGGCTGGGAAGTTTTTTAATTTCCTCTTCATTTCAGAAAAAAATAACTTTACTATAAACAAAAGGAGTTCATTGACAGTGCTTTTTGCTTCAGCACTTTAAATATATCATCCCAATCTCCGCTGAATAGAAGAATCTCTGCTCAGAAATCCACTGATAGCAGTATTTGGACCTCCTTTTTTGTGATATATTTCTTGTCTTTTGCTACTCTCAGAATATTTTATTTTCTTTAATTTTTGATGGTTCAATTATTATGTGTTTTTGTGAACTCATTTTTGGATTGAATTTAATTGGAGACCTCTGTACTTTATGTACTTGGATGCTGACATTTTCTCGCAGATTAAGGAAGTTTTCAGCCATTATTTTTTAAAATACACTTACTGGCTCTTTCATCACCTTTTTAAACTCCTATTACGCACAAATTAGATCTCTTGAATGTGTCCCATAAATACTGCAGGCTTTATTTATTCTTTTTAATGTTTTTTTGTTCTCTTGATTGGATAATTTCAAATGTTTTGTCATTGAGCTCACTGACCCTTCAGTTTGACTAAGGCTGCTGTTGAAGTTTTCTATGACATTTTTCATGTCAGTCAGTATATTCTCAATCTCTAGGATTGCTATTTCTTTTGTTCCTACTTCTTTGTCTTTTTCTATTTTGTTCATGTAGTGTTTTCCAAATTTCATTTAAGGTTTTACCTGTATATTCTTATAAGTTACTAAACTTTATGGGAATTAATCTGAATCCTTGTTTACCATTTGCAGATCTCCCTTTCTTTAGTGTTTATTTTGAGGAATTTGTTATTTTATTTTAGAGGTTTCATGATTTCATGATTCTTTGTAATCTTTCTGTTTTTGTGTTAATGTCTGTACCTTTAAGTAGGCATCCACCTTCTTCAGCTTTTATACATGCTCTTTGGCAGGGATTGACTTTCACTATGTAGTCTGAACTATGATTCTGGATGGGCCAACTGGTAACAAATCTGTTCAGTTAGAGTTTACTTTCAGGTTCTGCAGATGGCTGGACTGGTGCCCTTGTTTTGGGATTAGATGGAGCATCTGGCTGGGCCTTGCTATCTGGCAAGACTACTGGCTGAGCTCTGTAATCAGGCTGAGCTGCTGGATGGGAAACTACAATTACCTCTGACTGAGCCAGGCCACAGGGCATGTTCCCTGGCCAGGTGGTACCACTATTTAAGATCAGAAGTTGCACAAGATTGCAGTAGAATCCTCACAATTAGGCAAAGTCTCTAATCAGCATGTACAAGACTAGCTGCTGTGTTCAGTAGAAATGCATGGTTATTTAGGATTTGTCTCTCTGCCTATGTACAACTTTGAGGTGGGCTTTGAAGCTGGTCCAACCACTGTTTAAATGACTGAGGATGTCAGATCTAGCCCTTACTCTTTGCCAAAATTTGCTGCGGTGGTTTACTCCCTCCTTGGACAGGGTCCCTTGGTAGGTTCTGAGGCTGGTCCTAGAGACTGGCTCTCTAGGGATTCAAGCCAGCTAGAAACTCTCTCCACTTCTGGTATGAACAGCTCAACTCTGCAGATGGGCTATGCTGTTAGTTGGTAACTCTGAGTGGGCATCATCGCTGAAAGGTACATGGAACTACTACTGAGATCTATGTGCTGTTGCTATGGGATAAAACTCTTTGCTTTATTTCTATTTGTCCCTAGGTGGTCTAACCATGCCAATATTTGCTGTTTCCCTTTAGGTTAGAAGGGAGTGCGCTTCTTGGGAAGTATCTCAAAATGCTGGGGAACTTAATGTTCACCTCACCTCTGGTTCACTTTTTTTTTTCCCCTCTCTGTAAGAACTGTGATCATGGGAAAACTCTCTTTGTGTGTCACTGTGTTAATTTGAGGGTGGGAAGATGGTGATATGATCAAAGTAAGATTTTTTCTGCTGTTTTCTATGCATTTTTTATTCCATTCTCTGGACCACACAGGTGACTCAGGTTTATTCCCAATGTGAAGGATTTTCACCAAGGTATAATGGTCTGTGGATAGTTGCTATTTGAACTTTTTGTGGGTAGCAGTAAAGTCTGGGCCTTCCCATTCTGCCATTTTGCTCCTTTAATCCATTTTGAGTTGATTATTGTATATGGTATAAAATAAGGATCAATTTTTATTCATTTGTATGTAGATACTCAGTTTCCTGCACTCCATTTCTTGAAAAGACTGCCCTCATCCCCATTGTGTTTGCTTTTTATAAATGGCCCTTATTATGTTGAGGAGATTGTCTTCTATGCTTGTTGGCTAGTTTTTATCAGGGAAGTATGTGAATTTTTTCACATGATTTTTCTGTGTCAATTGAGATGATTATGTAGGTTTTATCTTTCATTCTGTTAAGACGATCTATCACATTGATTGATTGTTGTATATTAAATCAGCCTTGAATGCCAGACGTAATCTGTTGTGGAATTTCATTTGACAGTGATTTATTAATTTTTTTCTATTTTTATCAGAGATGTTGTCCTATAGTTTTATTTTCTGTGGTTGCTTTGTCTGGCTTTGGTATCAAAGTGATGCTAGTCTCACAAAATATGTCTAGAATCATCTCCTCTAATTCTATTTTTGAAAAAGGTTTTTAAAAGATTAACAAGATTAACAAAGGAATTGTTATTTTTTTCTGTAGTTTTTGTATTCTTGATTTATTTTTGTTCTGATTGCTTGTATTTTATATGCTCTCTTTATACTTTACCAGTACCTGGAATATAAAAAATCATGGTGAGTTATTTAGAGAAGAAACACCCATCAACGTGTTAAAACAAGAAGGTAAAATGAAACTTGACTGCTCAATATCCTTTCAGAGCATCTACCTGTCTACTCCAGGCCACAGTCAACCTGTGAACTATCCTATGAGCAAGAATTAAATTTCTAGCTTGTTTGAGCCAGTGTATTCCAGTGGATTTTTGGGTCTCTATGTTCTAGCAGCTTAGTTTAGACTTCATAAAGAACAACATTTGTATGGAAAGAAAAAAATAGATAAAAATCTGAACATTCAGAAAACTGAGGAAAACAGATGAAAATACTTTCACGGAAGCCAAAGGAGAGCAGAATTTTACTAAGAGAGTAGTGGTAAGTAGTACCAAATAATGAAGATATATTATATGAGATGGAACATTCCAAGTATACATTGCAACACTGATGAGATTAGAAAATTGAGGAATCTATGAAATATTAGGGAAAACCTCTTATGGAAGTGTGGAGTGAGTTAATGAGGAACACATAGAAAGATTATCTGACAAAATTAAAGGCACAAAATAAATTAGAAACTATAAAAGTAGTGTGACACAAACTACCTGAAAAATTTGGTAATTTTTTTTTTTAATATTCATCAGTCTACATGTGGGTTACTACACTGAAAGCATAGTATGGATGAGTTTATTAGAAATTTTCCATTTCAATCACGAAGTTGATTGAGTGTATCAGAAAACAACAGAGAATAGAGTTTTTTGTTGTTGTTGTTGTTGTTTGTTTGTTTTGTTTTGTTTGTCCTCCCTCACATGCTTAAATTCCTGGCAGACTCCTACTCATCCTTCAAAGTCTAACTTAGGTCTCTCCCTTTCTCTGCAAGCTCTCTGGCTCCTTGGTGCTGCCTCAGCATCTCTAACCATATTAGTGCTCCTACTATGCTGTGCTATTGTTCTTTACAAGTGTGCCCTACACTAGATCAAGAGTTCTGCAGGATGGGGACACTGTCTTAATCACATCATGGGTCTAGTGCCTAGTGCAAGGCCAGGCACAGAGGAAGAACTTCATCAACAGTTTTGATTATTAATGCTCAAATCACAAGAGATGCAATAGCTCAGTGCAGGGTCAGAACACTTATGAATTCAATAAACATGTACTAATATCAACTGTAGGCATGGGCTGAGAGGCCTTGACCACAGCAATAGATAAACTTCACACCAATTGCCCTGAAGGGGCTCCTCATCCCTTCTCTACTCTGACTCCTACCTTGTGCCCCACTGCACAAATGGCTATGGAGAACTAGAACTCTCCAGACTAACTGGTTCAAAAGGCAGAAAGAGCTTAGCGGTTACAGGACCCAATAAGCCTGAGGGGTTTGGAACTTCCAGTGACTGCAGAGGAGGCGTTTCCAGGTCCCCCTTCTCATACATCACATTGTTCACAACCCGACCATACCAAAACCAAGAATTGCCCTATAGACTTATTCAGGGACCCTGGATCATCCAGACCTCAGGTGTATTGTCCCCACCAGCTGCTAAAGATTCCATCTTTTCTCTTCCTATGCAGTAATTCCTGCCAAAATCTCCAGTGAGAAGGTAGTTTCTGCCAGTGCAGACCCTGCTGACACTGAAAAAATGCTCCAGTATGAAATCAAACAGATAAAGGTACATAGGGGCAGGCTGGGATGTGTAGCCCCTAAGGCTGATGGAGGAAGTGGGGTCTGTGCTCTGGGAGGGCTGGTAGCTTTCATGTGGCCCGGCTCAGTGATCCTTGGGTCTAGATGCTGAAGTGGAACTGGATGAGATTTGGAGGCAGAGCCCGTAGAATCCCAGGGATATTGCAGGGGAGGGCCTCAGAGTCCATCTCGTCCCACAGCTGCTGGTGTACAGAACCACTACAGGTACCTACTGGAATAAACCAAGATACAGATTTTTGTTTGTTTGTTTGTTTGTTTCTTTGTTTTAATTTAAGTTCTAGGGTACATGTGCACAACATGTAGGTTTGTTACATATGTATACATGTGCCGTGTTGGTTTGCTGTACCCATTAACTCCTCATGTATATTAGGTATTTCTCCTAATGCTATCTCTCCCCCAGCCCCCCAACGTATGACAGTCTCCAGTGTGTGATGTTCCCCACCCTTTGTCCAAGTGTTCTCATTGTTAAATTTCCACCTATAAATGAGAACATGTGGTGTTTAGTTTTCTGTCCTTGCAATAGTTTGCTCAGAATGATGGTTTCCAGCTTCATACATGTTGCCACAAAAGACATGAAATCCTTTTTTGTAGCTGTATAGTATCCCATGGTGTATACGTGCCACATTTTCTTAATCCAGTCTATCATTGATGGACATTTGGGTTGGTTCCAAGTCTTTGCTATTGTGAATAGTCCTGCAGTAAACACCCTTGGGCATGTGTCTTTATAGTAGCATGATTTATAATTCTTTGGGTATATACCCAGTAATGGGATGGCTGGGTCAAATGGTATTTCTAGTTCTAGATCCTTAAGGAATTGCCACATTGTCTTCCACAATGGTTGAACTAGTTTACACTCCCACCAACAGTGTAAAAGCATTCCTATTTCTCCACATCCTCTCCAGCACGTGTTCTTTCCTGACTTTTTAATGATCACCATTCTAACTGGTGTGAGATGGTATCTCCTTGTGATTTTAATTTGCATTTCTCTGATGACCAGTGATGATGAACATTTTTTTCATGTGTCTGTTGGCTGTATCAATGTCTTCTTTTGAAAAGTGTCTGTTCATATCCTTCACCCACTTTTTGATGGGGTTGTTTGATTTTTTCTTGTAAATTTGTTTAATTTCTTTGAAGATTCTGGATATTAGCCCTTTGTCAGATGGGTAGATTGCAAACATTCTCTCCCATTCTGTAGTTTTCCTGTTCACTGTGATGGTAGTTTCTTTTGCTGAGAAGAAGCTCTTTGGCTTAATTAGATCCCATTTGTCTATTTTGGTTTTTGTTGTCATTGCTTTTGGTGTTTTAGTCATGGAGTACTTTCCCATGACTATGTCTTCAAGGGTATTGCCTAGGTTTTCTTCTAGGGTTTTTATGGTTTTAGGTCTAACATTTAAATCTGTAATCCATCTTGAATTAGTTTTTGTATAAGGTGTAAGGAAGGGATCCAGTTTCAGCTTTCTACATATGGCTAGCCAGTTTTCCCAGCACCATTTATTAAATAAGGCATCCTTTCCCCATTTCTTGTTTTTGTCAGATTTGTCAAAGATCCGATGGTTGTAGAAATGTGGTGTTATTTCTGAGGTCTCTGTTCTGTTCCATTGGTCTATATTTCTGTTTTGGTACCAGTACCATGCTGCTTTGGTTACTGTAGCTTTGTAATATAGTTTGAAGTCAGGTAGCATGATGCTTCCAGTTTTGTTCTTTTGGCTTAGGATTGTCTTGGCAATGTGGGCTCTTTTTTGGTTCCATATGAACTTTAAAGTAGTTTTTTCCAATTCTGTGAAGAAAGTCATTAGTAGCTTGATGGGGATGGCAATGAATCTATAAATTACCTTGGGCAGTATGGCCATTTTCACAATATTTATTATTCCTATCCATGATCATGGAATGTTCTTCCATTTGTCTGTGTCTTCTTTTGTTTGTTGAGCAGTGGTTTGCAGTTCTCCTTGATGAGGTCCTTCACATCCCTTATAAGTTGGATTCCTAGGTATTTTATTCTGTTTGAAGCAATTGTGAATGGGAGTTCACTCATGATTTGTCTCCCTGCTTGTCTGTAATTGGTGTATAAGAATGCTCGTAATTTTTGCACATTGATTTTGTATCCTGAGAATTTGATGAAGTTGATTATCAGTGTAAAGAGATTTTGGACTGAGACAATGGGGTTTTCTAAATACACAATCATGTCATCTGCAAACAGGGACAATTTTACATCCTCTTTTCCTAATTGATTACCTTTTATTTCTTTCTCTTGCCTGATTGTCCTGGCCATACCTTCCAACACTATGTTGAATAGAAGTGGAGACAGAGGGCATTCCTGTCTTGTGCCAGCTTTCAAAGAGAATGCTTCCAGTTTTTGCCCATTCAGTATCATACTGGCTGTGAGTTTGTCATAAATAGCTCTTATTATTTTGAGATATGTTCCATTAATACCTAGTTTATTGAGAGTTTTTAGCATGAAGGGCTGTTGAATTTTGTCGAAGACCTTTTCTGCATCTATTGAGATAATCATGTGGCTTTTATCTTTGGTTCTGTTTATATGATGGATTATGGTTATTGATTTGCATATGATGAACCAGCCTTACATCCCAGGGATGAAACCAACTTGATAGTGGTGGGTATGTTTTTGATGTGCTGCTGGATTCAGTTTGCCAGTATTTTATTGAGGATTTTCACATTGATGTTCATCAGAGATGTTTGTCTAAAATTCTCTTTTTTTGGTGTGTCTCTGCCAGGCTTTGGTATCAAGATGATGCTGGCCTCATAAACGAGTTAGGGAGGATTCCCCCTTTTTCTATTGATTGGAATATTTTCAGAAGGAATGAAATCCGCTCCTCTTTGTACCTCTGGCAGAATTCAGCTGTGGATCTGTCTGGTCCTGGACTTTTTTTTGGTTGGTAGACTATTAATTATTGCCTCAATTTCAGAGCCTGTTATTGGTCTCTTCAGGCATTCAACTTTTTTCCTGGTTTAGTCTTGGGATGGTGTATGTGTCCAGGACTTTATTCATTTCTACTAGATTTTCTAGTTTATTTGTGTTGAGGTGTTTATAGTATTCTCTTATGGTAGTTTATATTTCTGTGGGAGCAGTGGTGATATCCCCTTTATCATTTTTTATTGCATCTATTTGATTCTTCTCTCTTTTCTTCTTTATTAGTCTTGCTAGCAGTCTGTCTATTTTGTTTATCTTTTCAGAAAATCAACTCTTGGATTCATTGATTTTTTGAAGGGTATTTTGTTTCTCCATCTCCTTTAGTTCTGCTCTGATCTTAGTTATTTCTTCCTTCTGCTAGCTTTTGAATTTGTTTGCTCTTGCTTCTCTAAATCTTTTAATTGTGATATTAGGGTATCGATTTTAGATCTTTCCTGCTTTCTCTTGTGGGCATTTAGTGCTATAAATTTCCTTCTACACACTGCTTTAAATGTGTCCCAGAGATTCTGGTATGTTGTGTCTTTTTTCTCATTGGTTTCAAAGAACATCTTTATTTCTGTCTTTATTTCATTATTTACTCAATAGTCATTCAGAAGCAGTTTGTTCAGTTTCCATGCAGTTGTGCAATTTTAAATGAGTTTCTTAATCCCGAGTTCTAATTTGATTGCACTGTGGTCTGAGAGACTGTTGTGATTTCTGTCCTTTTACATTTGCTGAGGAGGCTTTACTTTCAACTATGTGGTCAATTTTGGAATAAGTGTGATGTAGTGCTGAGAAGAATGTATATTCTGTTGACTTGGGGTGGGCAGTTCTGTAGATGTCTAATAGGTCTGCTTGGTGCAGAGCTGAGTTCAAGTCCTGGATATCCTTGTTAACCTTCTGTCTAGATGATCTGTCTAATATTGATAGTGGGGTGTTAAATCTCCCATTATTATTGTGTGGCAGTCTAAGTCTCTTTTTAGGTTTCTCAGGACTTGCTTTATGAATCTGGTTGCTCCTGTATTTGGTGCATATATATATTTAAGATAGTTAGCTCTTCTTGTTGAATTGATCCCCTTAACCATTATGTAATGGCCTTCTTTGTCTCTCTTGATCTTTGTTGGTTTAAAGTCTGTTTTATCAGAGACTAGGATTGCAACCCTTGGATTTTTTTGCTTTCTATTTGCTTGGTAGATCTTCCTCCATCCTTTTGTTTTGAGCCTATGTGTGTCTCTGCATGTGAGATAGGTCTCCTGAATACAGCACGCTGATGGGTCTTGACTCTTTATCCAATTTGCCAGTCTTTGTCTTTTAAATGGGTCATTTAGTCCATTTACATTTAAGGTTAATATTGTTATGTGTGAATTTGATCCTGTCATTATGATGTTAGCTGCTTATTTTGCCTGTTAGTTGATGCAGGTTCTTCCTAGCTTTGATGGTCTTTACAATTTGGCATGTTTTTGCAGTGGCCGGTCCTAGTTTTTCCTTTCCATGTTTAGAGTTTCCTTCAGGAGCTCTTGTAAGGCAGGTCTGGTGTTGACAAAATCTCTCAGCATTTGCTTGTCTGTACATGATTTTATTTCTCCTTCACTTTTGAAGCTTCATTTGGCTGGATATGAAATTCTGGGTTGAAAATTATTTTCTTTAAGAATTTTGAATATCAGCCCCCACTATCTTCTGGCTTGTAGGATTTCTGCTGAGAGATCTGCTGTTAGTCTGATGGGCTTCCCTTTGTGGGTAACCTGACCTTTGTCTCTGGCTGCCCTTAAATTTTTTCCTTCATTTCAATCTTGGTGAATCTGACAATTATGTGTCTTGCTGTTGCTCTTCTTGAGGAGTATCTTTATGGTGTTCTCTGTATTTCTGGACTTTGAATGTTGGCCTGCCTTGCTAGTTTGGGGAAGTTCTCCTGGATAATATCCTGAAAAGTGTTTTCCAGCTTGGTTCCATTCTCCCTGTCACTTTCAGGTACACCATGCAAATGCAGATTTGGTATTTTCACATAGTCCCATATTTCTTGGAGTATTTTTTTGTTTCTTTTTACTCTTTTTTCTCTAAACTTCTTTTCTCATTTCATTTCATTGATCTTCAGTCACTGATATCCTTTCTTCTACTTGATCGAATCAACTCTGGAAGCTTGTGCATGCATCATGTAGTTCTCGTCCCAAGGTTTTCAGCTCCATCAGGACATTTAAGGTCATATCTACACTGTTTATTCTAGTTAGCCATTCATCTAATCTTTCTTCAAGGTTTTTAGCTTCCTTGTGATGGGTTCAAACATCCTCCTTTAGCTTGGAGAAGTTTGTTATTACTGACTTTCTGAAGCCTACTTCTGTCAACTTGTCAAAGTCATCTCCATACTGCTTTATTCCATTGCTGGCAAGGAGCTGCAATCTTTTGGAGTGGAAGGGGCACTCTGATTTTTAGAATTTTTAGCTTTTCTACTCTGGTTTCTCCCCATCTTTGTGGTTTTACCTGTCTTTGGTCTTTGATGATGGTGACCTATAGATGAGGTTTTGGTGTGGATGTTCATTTTGTTGGTGTTGATGCTATTCCTTTCTGTTTGTTAGTTTTCTTTCTAACAGTCAGGTCCTTCAGCTGCAGGTCTGCTGGAGTTTGCTGGAGGTCCATTCCAGATGCTGTTTGCCTGGGTATCACCAGTGGAGGCTGCAGAACAGCAAATATTGCAGAACAGCAAATATTGCTGCCTGATCCTTCCTCTGGAAGCTTCGTCTCAGAGGGGCACCTGGCTGTTGAGGGTTCAATCGGCCCCTACTGGGAGGTGTCTCCAAGATAGGCTACACGGGGGTCAGGGACCCATTTGAGGAGGAGGTGTGTCCATTCTCAGAGCTCAAACACCATGCTGGGAGAACCACTGCTCTCTTCAGAGCTGTCAGACAGAGATGTTTAAATCTGCAGAAGTTTCTGCTGCCTTTTATTCAGCTCTGCCCTGCCCCCAAAGGTGGAGTCTACAGAAGCAGGCAGGCCTAGTTGAGCTGTGGTGGGCTCCCCCCAGTTCAAGCTTCCTGGCTCCTTTGTTTACCTACTAGAGCCTCAGCAATGGTGGATGTCCCTCCACCAGGCTTGCAGCCTGGCAGTTTGATCTCAGACTAGCAGTGAGATGAACCAGGTATCTCAGTTGGAAATGCAGAAATCACCTGTCTTCTGCATTGATCACACCGGGAGCTGCAGGCCAGAACTGTTCCTATTTGGCCATCTTGGAATGGCTTATTTAAAAGTTAGATTTTGGATTTAAATTTTGGCATTTAAAAATTTTGTAACATTGAAAAATTATTTAACCACTCTAAGTGCTAGTTTTCTCATTTGTAAAATGTAGATAAAGTCTATTAATACAATATACTTTGCTGTGGTAACAACTCTAACTCTCAGTGGCTTACAATAAAAAACATTCATTATGGACCTGTAGGTTGGCTAGAAGTCTGTACCACTCAGATCTACTTGTCTTGGCTAGTTTCTGCTGGGTTTAATTTCAGTCTGGAGTTAGCTTCAGATCCCTTTTACCTAGATTTTTAGTCCAGAACTCAGGCTAAAGAAATGACCACTATCTGAGACATGCGGTTCTCACAAAGAGAGAACTTAAGTAAAAATATGCAATGCCTCTAAGGCCTTTCGCTGGGACGTGACATTTTTTGCTACTTTACTTTCCATTGGCCAAAGCAAGAAATATAGAAATGCCAGTGATGGAAGTGGGAGAGTAAATACAGCTGACAGAGATCATAATTCAATGTTCACTGATCTTACTGTTATTATTTATAACTGTTTATTTGTTACATGTTTACACTAATGAATAATAAGGTGTACATAGTGTAAGAAAAGAAGCAAAACAAGAAAAAAAGTGATAAGTTGGGGATGAAAACAGATTATTATAGAAATGTGATCAATTAAAAGAGAGAAGGCTGTGTTTGAAGAGGTAGATCTCATAGTTTAATATTTCTATGAGCTCCAAAGTGTTATAGTATTTTGGTAGTTGTAGTGATGTTAAGGTCATTGACATTAAAATAATCAAAGATCTATTACACTATATAGTTGAATAAATCAGCTACATAGAGCTACAGAGAGAAAAATGACTATAAAGTGAGTTCTAAAATCTGGACTAAATTAAGGTATTAAATCAGAATTTGATAACTGCAAATGACAAAAATGGTGACATGTAATAACATGAACCACTCAGATATGACGGTTTTAAAATAAAAGTTTGCAAGAGTAATGTATTAGTAATAGTAAAACAGCATTTAGAAAATGCTCAGTTTCTGAACCAGAGCAACTCTTTATGACGTGGCCTAGCTCACAATCTTCATCTTGATGTTGGGAGAAAGTCCTCATCTGAAGAGTCTCCAGACAGACAAGAGTTTTTGTGAGCCAAGGTTTAAGAAAACAAAGAAAGAAACTTATGGGAATAAGAAAAGGTTAACAGGGTTATTTACGAAGAGACTAGAATTTCAGGAACCTGCCCTCCACCACAGGATAGTTACGGGCTTCTTCAATTAGTTAACAATTTGAGAGAACAAAAAAGTTTTGTTTTGTTTTCGAAGATAGTTTAAATTCATTGCAACTTTAATACAAATTGGCAGGGTGTGGTTGTGCATGCCTTTGATCCCAGCTACTTGGGAGGCTAAAGCAGGAGAATCACTTGAACCCGGGAGGCGGAGGTTGCAGTGAGCCTAGATGGCACCATTATGCTCCAGCCTGGGCAACAAGAGTGAAACGCCACCTCAAAAAATAAATAAATGAATGAATGAATGAATAAATAAATAAATAAATAAATAGAAAAAAGAAAATTTAACACAAATATTATTGCATTGTATTTCCTCGAGTTTTGTATATTTGACTTTATTTTTACTTGTTTTATTTTTATTTTACAATTCCAAGGTATTTATGTTCTCTCCACCTCAAATTCCTTGTATTGTCATCACAAGCTCTCAGTTATGCAGAACTCCAGTCAAGTAGAGAGAGTGTAATGGTCTCTGAAGAACCCATGTTTCCTTTGCATGGAACTAGAGACTATATGAGGCTCATATATTGATATTGATTCAACCAAGGCCTTACCATAAACATTTTTCTCAAAAACATTTTGTATAAATGACCTGTAGTGTTTTTAAAATAAACTAATTGGGAAAATAATTTTATTCAAATTCAAGAATTTTACTTCTGAGGGAATCAGAGTTTTGGGTTTTGTTTTTGTGAAATAACTTATAAATCCATTTCAGAGTCAGAGAAAGAGTGCTTTTGACAGTGTCTCTTAAATTATCAAAAATTTTAGATACTTATTTATAAAGCTACTAATATTAATCTTGATACCATCACTGCATTTAATGCCAGTTGACATAAATGCTGGTAATGATTTACTTATTTACAATAAATTCATATTTGTATTTATTAATCATTTGTTGCACATATAGTAAAATTAATTAGTGAAACACCAATTATATATGCCATATGGTAAATGTATAGTTCTCTCTCTATGTATCTATCTAGTATATCTATGTCTGTCTTTAAAACAAAACTGAATAGACAGTAGGTTTCCAATAGATTTAATCTTACTCAAAAGTCAATAAAACACTTGGCCCTAATTCCCTTAGATAAATAAAAGGTTGTCCTTGATCTAATGATCACCTCATTTTCATGGCACCCACTTAGTATGGTTTTCTGACTTCCTATTTCACATGTAAATGGTGCTTTCATAATTTTTCTTGGGTTCCAGGTGATCAATACAGAACTCCAGAACTCATAAATATTAGTTTTCCCATGATTCAACTGAAGGCACAAATATTGCCTAACTACTCAATTCTATCAACAAATTTTTCTTTCCAGATATTTTATAAAGGCTAGTATAACCTGACTTCTGCTCATTCTCTTCTTCCATAGACATTAAAATATGAAATGTATGCAAATATCGTAATTCAGTGTCCTATCTATTAACTTATTTTCAGATTATAATTTAAACTCTGGTTTCATAAATATCACCTGTAACTTTGTTTTGTTCTTTTTTTTGCAAGGGAGACAGAATCCAGTAGAAATGATATCCAAGTTCAAACTAAATTCCAATGCTATATTTTCTGCTTAAAAGTAAAATAAAATAGAATTCCTATAGATAATACATTGACATGGTAGACAGACTGCCCTGGGGTCAAATGAGGGCTGAATCAAACACAGTACTACATCGATGACTGTGAGTAAATTATGTAAACTAAGACTCAATTTTCATTTGTAAATTATTGTAATATAATTGGTAGTATGCAATCAAGGTTCTATTTTCAATAAATGATTTCAAGTGCATTAAGAATAATGTTATATTATAGAAAGCCATGAATAGTTTTTAACTAATTAAACACTAGCAGAAAATACATAATAGATGTATAATTGTAAAATGTGAGCATTAGTATCGCTTCATAAAAGAATGGATAATAGGTCTCTACCTGAAAAGAAATGCTTCAAGATTCACATCTTTCCTTGTGAATTCAGAGGCATTTCTTGAAAAGTTAAACTTTATAAAGTCTAAAGTTCTTCCTTTTCCAATCTACTGTATTTACTTTATATAACATCATCCTGTTTTCCTTCAGAACACTAAACTGCCATCTGCAAGCATATTTCTTCATTTGTTCACAGGATCATTTTCTATTTTCCCTGGTAGAGGGCCCCCAAAATTTCATGCATAGAATGAACACTCAACACATATTTGCTGAATGAATGAAACGCCTGTGTCCTGAAGGGAAAGTCAATATTGTTCTCAAGGTTGAGAAATGAGACAGACATCAAGTATACTTTACAAGTATCTGTTTATTCAATTATATGTATTTGTTACACAAAATGGAAAAGATATAAAAGTAATTTTTGTAAAGAACTCTTTGTGCAATGTGTGGTTCACAGAAGAAAGTAAAAATTATTTTATCTTTTGGGACCTGACACAGTTTTCTTGGATTTCATCATTTTTGTGTGTGTGTCACATTGGTTTATTTTTCTGACTTTATGGTCCTGCTGAGAGCTACTGAGTTTAATATTTTAAGATAGAAAATTATGATGCCACTGCAGTGATTTCCAGAAAGTGCATTCTATTTGGTTAGAGGAAACTCCATAAATATGATCATAAGTTCTGCCTAAATGAAGAGAGAGGACTGGTATGCTTTGTAAATTAGATAAAATTAAGCTCCTCCTTGTATTCCCCTTCTGCCCTTCCCTGCCCCACCTCCCTCTGCCCCCAATACACACACATACACACATCACATAATTCTTGATTGGATAAAGTTGGAAGAAAAAAATTAAATATTTTATGATAGTTATTTTAATTATGTTTACTTGAGACAATTCGAGGAATTCAGATTGATGCTAACACTTTATTAATGGAGGAATGATCATTTTAAACTCCATAATGGTTACAAATCTCAAAATGTATTATGTGAAATATTAAGTTTTACATTAATATTTTACTCAATTCCATTAAAACGAATTGTAATTCTTGGTAACAGATCCAAGAAATTGCTTTTTTCTCTTAATTTTCCTGTTAGCTCAGCTGCAGCTTAATGCATCTCTTATCTTCTTAGCTATTTCTCAGCCAAACACATATGTTCAGATCTCCTAATATTTTCTAATAAATCAACTCCACTTAGTCTTTATTATATTTTTCCAATCTTTATGAATTCCATCTATCTATTTGCACAGATATAACTTTTCTAGGAACTAAAGGAATTTGCCAAGAAGACCGATTACTTTTTCTCTACTAAATGTTATGAATTAAGATGTAACTTTTTATACATTTCATTTCTGCTTTTATAAGTGAGTCTTTAAATGGTAACCCTACATTTGCAATATTCTAAGCATTTTTAATTTCTAGATTTTTATTTCATAAGCCTGTTCATTTGCCTTCACGTAAACTTCCAGTGCTTGAATAAAGTACAGTACTAAGTGCTCAATTAAGGTTTTTTGAGTGTGAACTTTGCTACTAATGGTCTTTTTTTTTTTTTTTTTTTTTTTGAGACGGAGTCCCGCTCTGCCGCCCAGGCTGGAGTGCAGTGGCCAGATCTCAGCTCACTGCAAGCTCCGCCTCCCGGGTTCACGCCATTCTCCTGCCTCAGCCTCCCGAGTAGCTGGGACTACAGGCGCCCGCCACCTCGCCCGGCTAGTTTTTTGTATTTTTTAGTAGAGACGGGGTTTCACCGGGTTAGCCAGGATGGTCTCGATCTCCTGACCTTGTGATCCGCCCGTCTCGGCCTCCCAAAGTGCTGGGATTACAGGCTTGAGCCACCGCGCCCGGCCCTACTAATGGTCTTGTCCAGCATAAAACTTTCTTCATTTGTATTATAGTTGGGGTGATTAAATGTTCCTTTGAATGCTTAGTACAATGAAAGAATAACAAAACCCACGAAAAAATAATCATACCAGAGTTAAGGAATTGCCATAAAAACTTCCAGAGTAAAAGAAATAGGTCAAATAAAATAAAACAATGATCAGGTGACATCAGATTGGTCAATAGTAACACTGGATATTAGCTGACAACAAAATCAAACTTCTACATTTCTACAGGATAATGATTTTCATCCTAAATTTCTATATCTAGAAAAACTGTAAGCAAATTTTGAGGATATACTTAAAGCATTTTCATAAATGTAAAGACTAAGACTATTTATCATCCATCCCTTTTTGTGATGTAATCTTGGTCCAATTCCTGCCTCCATAACAGAATACCAGAGACTGGGTAATCTAATAAGAACAGAAATTTATTTCTCATAGTTTAGAGACTGGGAAGTTCAAGAATAAGGTGCTGGTGCCTGGTGTCTGGCAAAGTCCTTCTGGCTGCATCCTCACATGGTGGAAGGCGCAAAGGCAAAAGGGATAAATGTTGTGTCTGCAAATGGCAGAAGAGAAGTTCTACCTAGTCAAACGCTACATGAAAACTCTTATATAAAGGCTTTCATCCCATTAATATAGGAGGAGCCCTCGCAGTCATCACCTTTAAAGACTCCACCTCTTAATGTCATCTCATTGTCAACACCTACATTTGGGAGGTGACACATTGAAATATAGTAGAACTACTCCAGTAAAATAAAAAGGCTAAATGTAGCTTTCAAAGTTTTAGTAAAATTTTTGTCATTCGAAAAACTGCCAGCCTGGAATGAAAGGTAAGTAAAGAGTACAAGCCAGGGAAAACATCAAAATAAAGAGACTAAAATGTGTGATCCAGAAAACAAAAATAACGATTTAGGGAAGCCAGCTTTGCATCGAAGGAAGCCTAGATATCAATTAGCCCATATTGGAGCAGGGGACTCCTGGAAAAGATGGCTACTCAATAGAGTACATCAATATACTAGGAAAAAATTAGGATTAAATAACAAATTAAGGTTAACAAAAAAAAGGACTTAGAAAATCTGGTGTAGGGAAGTATTTTAATACAAAATATTTGAATCAAAATACTTGAATATAATCATATTAAAACACTTGAATTTGTAGCATGTGGCACTTACAGATTTAAAATTAAATGGGAAAGAATAATTTGGGGAGGGTATAAAAAAGTTAAGACTGCATATAGTAAAAGAAGAAAAAACTCTAATTTTTTTTTAAATTGAGGAAGCAAGAAATAAACAATGTAGTTGTCTTATAATAAGAAAAAAGATTTTGGAATGTAATGCTTGGAGAAGAAATGATGGGGTGAGACAGAAGACAGTTTCTATTATAATACTTTTGGGAGCTAAAATAGGTAGTAATCTAAGATAACTGTCAAAGACCAACATCCTTGTATTATTTCTGGGAATAACCTGTGAATATCCCTGAGAGATATCTCTTTCACAATTCTGTTATATGAAAAATGGGTTTTGGCATATTTAACCAAGGCTTTGGAATTGGGTAGTGGGTAGGGACTCAAAAAATTTTGAGGAACATGAAAAAAACCTTGATTGCCTTGAACAAACTTTCAATAGGTTTATGTATTTTAAAGACGCTGCCAGTGAAGATATAGACAGGAAGTAATAATAGAAAGTGCAGCAAAATTGTCTTCTATGTGGAGAGCCAAATTTGTGATACATGTGATTATTAAACTAAGGAGATTTCTAACTAAAGTGTTAGGGCTGTGGCCTGATTTTTTCCAGTGTGCTGATAGTAAAATAACTTTTAAAATAGGGATAAGTAGAAGGAAGAACTGTTAAAAATGAATCAATATGTGATGACTTAGAAAATTCTCAGTCCACATGGCAAAATATTAAAATTAAGTGGTTGCTTTTTAATATAAATAGAGAGATAGCTAAATGTGTGACTATACAAAATTTTGCTGAAAACGGGGGAAGATGATAAGGTCAGTGCACACAGTCACAAAAAGTAAGATGGTGCTTTACAGAATTTCTCTATCAAACTAGACGACCTTCAAGATGCTTAAGGTTATTGCCTCATAGCCATCTCAGCCAGGAGGTCAAGCTTGTCTCCAAAAGATTTAATGGGTATTACTTTTGCTGAATAGACTGAAGTGTGGTGTAGTTTACAAATAACCTGAAAAGTTTTGTAAAACTTTTCTCAGCAGAAACACTGCCAGTCCGGAATAAAAGTTAAATAGAGTATAAAAGTAAAGGAAGCTATCCAGCCCCAAAAATTTACTGGTAAGAAATAGGCTTATAAAACTACTCAGTTCTTTTGGGAGGCTGAGGCGGGCGGATAACGAGGTCGGGAGATCGACATCATCCTGGCTAACACGGTGAAACCCCGTGTCTACTAAAAACAAACAAACAAACAAACAAACAAACAAACAACAACAACAAAAAATTAGCCGGGCGTGGTGGTGGGTGCCTGTAGTCCCAGGTACTCGGGAGCCTGAGGCAGGAGAATGGCAGGAACCCGGGAGGCGGAGCTTGCAGTGAGCCCATATTGCGCCACTGCACTCCAGCCTGGGCCGCAGAGTGAAATTGCATCTCAAAAAAAAAAAAAAAAAAAAACCAAAAAACAAAAACTACTCAGTTCAAGCAGGTGCTACTATTCATGAAAAAGAAAGGATAATTCAGAGGATGGAGCTAAGGGTCCAGAGGTAGAAAAGGAAGCCCACTCAGACCTTGGGCTTAGTCTCAGAGAATTCTTTCTAGTCCTCCAGACCTTATAGAGGAAATCCTGATGGAGTTTTCTTAACTGGATTACAAAACAGCTTTGAACTGGCAACTCTTTTACCTCCCATTTTCCCACTTTTTAAACAAATATCTATAACTGTTATCATATATCCATCCCACCATTCTATGTTGGAATTTTGAGGGAAGAAAATTTATGTCTAATTTTGCAGGTTCACAGATGTAAAAGAATTGTGCTCCCGAATGAATTACACCCAAGAGACTCATAGAAACCTGATTTAATTGACCTAAATGATGAGATTTAGAGTTAGAGGAATAGATTTTAAACTTGATCTATACTATGGTCTAAGTGTGTGTCCTCTCCAAAATTTATGTTTGAAACTTAACTTCCATTGCGGTGATACTAAGAGGTGGGGCCTTTAGGAAAGTGATTAATTACTTTCTCAAAAGGGGTTAAAAAAGGCAAAAGAGAGTTTATCTTTTAGCAAAAAATAAACTCTCTTTGGCCTTTTTTGTACCTTCCACCATTTGAGGACACCTAGAAAATGCCATCTATGAGGAATGTGCTGTCACCAGACACTAAACTTGCTAGCACCTTGATTTTGGATTTCTCAGCCTTCATGAATGTGACCAATAAATGTATACATATATAAATGTATACATATATTCATATAAATATATATACACATAAATTTTTATAAATTAACCAGTCTCAGGTATTTTGTTATAGCAGCAGAAACAAAGTAAGATGAGCTAATCTTATCATTGGGAACCTTTTGGAGACCTAGAGATGGAGTCAATGTATTTTGTATGATGGACAGATGTGGAATACTGGGTCCGCAGGGCAGATTATGGGAGGCAGAATTTTAAGGGGACTTCCAATGGCACTTGCTTCTAGGTACTCTCTTCTTTTTAAAGGGGGTTAAACCTGATAATTTGGTCAGCTATTACTCGTATGATTATTACATTATGTAGCAAAAATATTGTGCCAATGAAACTAGTATAAAAATTTGATTTACCTTAAAATAGGGAGATTATCCAGGTATACCTGTCCAACCCAATCACACAGTACTTTAAATCAGGTTGTAGTAGTCAGAGATAGATGATGTCAGAGATTCATTACATGAGAAGGATTCACTTAAATGTTGCTGTATTGAAGACCTAGGGAGCCATGCATTGAGGAATGCAAGAAGACTGTAGGTGCTGAGAGCAGCCCTTGGCTGACAGCCAATAAAGAAACGGGGACCTCAGAGATAAAACCAGAAACTAAATTTTGTCAATAAGAAAAATTACACCCAAAGTAGATTTGTGCTTAGAGCCTACAGATACCATTGTAACCTTTTTAACATCTTGATGTCAGCCCTTCAGACACTGAGCAAAGAACCCACCTATATCATTCCTGGAGTTCTGAAGTAGAGAACTGTGAGTGATTAAATCAGTAATAATTTGCCAAGTTTGTGATAATTTGTTATGTAGCAATGCAGAATTAGTAGAAAGCTAGTATTTAACAATGTATATGAACCACTTCTTAGACAATAACATAACAATATGCATAAATAGTATCCAGCTTAAATTGGGAGAAAACAGGAGGAGACCTTTAAGAACATTGTAAATGATAGCCAGGTAGAGACTGAGTGAGGGGATAATATGTCCTAGCCAGTGATAGAGCATATTCATTTACACAAAAGGAAAATAAAGGACAACTTGGGAACTTTGATTGGTGTTTATGGACAAAGCAAGTATAAATATGTATAGCAAACTTGAAATAAGTAAGATATAGGTATTAGAAAAAGAATTTTAAGCAATTGAATTTTTTTCTTAGTTTTAAAAATATCCCTGGTTCAGAACATTGAAGCTAATTATAGTTCTGGATTAATAAAACAAATAATGATGAGCCCATGCAGTTTCCCTTTCTTGTTGCTGATTCATTCATTTATTTTCATGCAGTTGTGTGTTGCATCCCTATTCCCCTCTCCTATTTATTTTCTTCCCAGTGGAAAACATTTAAATGCACTTGAGATAAATCTTTGTGAATATTAGTGAAAATTTTGTGCTGTTGTTAGGCATGAACATATTTAAATATTAATAATTTTTTTTTTCTCATTCTGTGGCTAACTTTTGTTACTCAACTTCCAAGTTGCTTTTAATATCTATCCACATTTCTATGAATAAATATTTCCTTTCTGACTACTGGATAATACCCTATTCTGTGCATCAGGAAAGTTTCACCTAGCTCCATCTCCACTGGTAGGCAACCTGATCATCTTCAACTCCTGACATCCATAGCAATGCTTAGGTAAACATTAATTCTCATGTCCCTTAACAGACTTATATAGACTTATATGAGACTATGTTTGGTCTTGGCCAACAAGGATTACAACAGCTAAGGAGAACCAGGTCTTCTAGATTATAGGGTATACATACATAATAGTTTAATTAAATACTGCCAGACAATTATGTTGAATGGTTACACCAACTTACACTCAACCATAGGTGTATGAGTACATAGATGTTTCCCCATTCTCATAACGCTACCACTGCTTGGAGTTACTGCTTTCATATATTTTCCTGAACACTGGCTGCAAGATGCAATGTCATTTTTAGTTTATTTTGCATTAGTAATCTGTTTACAATGAGTTTACACTTTTTAGGTTTTGATTCAGTAATTGTTTATTTTCTTTGTCCAATTTTCTACTGGATTACTCTTGTTGATTTGCAGGACTTCTTTATACTTTTCTAATATTAGTCTCATTTTAGTTTGAGACATTTAAAATATTTTGTTTCCTTGTATTATCTACATTTTAATTATTTCTGTATCTTCTCTTTATTGAACATAAATATTTAATTTTTAACTAATTATTTTTGTTTTCATTTTGATCTGAGCAATGGGTTTTTTGGTAAAAAGATTTTTCTACACGCTGTGTCAAAAATATCTTCCTTTTATTATAATTAACTTTAATTTTTTATAATCTACAAGGAGCTATTTAATTCACCTGCTGATCATTTTTATAAATTCTGTTAGCTGGTAATCCAAATAACTAAACTATATATTTTTCTTTATATCTTTTTAATATGCTCTACTTGATAATCCATTATATCAATATGGATTTGTAGTATCATCTTTACATTATGTTACCAAATGTTCATGGAACTTTTTTCAAGTTATCTATAGAAAGCATAGACTACTTGGCAAAAGTTCCATGTACAGTTGGTAAATGTTTCTGTGTACTGTTTTTATTAACATGGTTTTACATTATGTCTTAATGTCAAGGAGGTCTAGTTAATCTTATTTTCTTTTCTGTCCAAAGTTTATTTTTCTATGTATAGTTTATTATTTCTTCATATAAAATTTTAAATACATATTTTCTTTAAAAATTTCTTAAAATTTTCTTGAAATTTTGATTAAAATTGCTTTAAAATTTAGACTCAGAAGGATTGATATATTTGTAAAACTAATTCTTATCACCCTAGAGTAAGAAACATCTTCCAAGACCTGTGTTAAAATTTTCAAATTCTGTCCATAAGTCTTGTATCTTTATGTTTTTCGTTGCTGTATGCTTTATACTAAATTTGATGTTTTACTTATTATTTCTGTTATTTGAATGGCACCTTAATATTTTTTATAGTCTATGATTATTTATTGTTTATTTAGGAAAATGCTAATGAGATTAATAAGTAGCTCTTATACACAGTAACTTTGTGAAACTTGCTTATCGTTTATAATAGTTTATGGATTGTTTCCAGAGGTATCTCTATGAATATATTCATATCACCTTAAGAATAGTTTTATCTTATCTTTTTAATTTTTCACCACTTTACATTGTAACATTGGCCAGAACTTTTAGTCCTAGGTTTAATACTAGTGGTAGTTATTAGAATCTTTCTTTTATTTCTATGAATATAGGCATAGCTGAATATTACAGACTTCTCAGTTGTTTTGAGAAGTACAAATTTAACTAAGTTAAGGGTTAGCTCTGCTTTTCTGACTTTTTAAAGAAATTCATCGTAACTGAATTTTACCAAATGCTTTTTCTGATAATTGAGATGATCACCGTATTTCTTTCCTTTGAATATCAATGTGGTGAGTAGTATTACATTGATAGGATTTTGAAGGTTTAAGTCTGCTTGTTGTTCCAAAAAATGAGGAATGTTTTCTGTTTATCAAGAGATGTTATTTAATATTTTTTAGTATTTAAGGTTTTGCATGTAATATTATAGGTAAAAGTTACCATTAATTATTTGTGCCACTTTTTCTTTACTCTGCAATGAAATATACAAGGTGGCTGGCTATTAACTGTTCACTGGAAATGATTGTTAGAACACACTCAGTAAAAACCTTCAAAGAGGCCAGGTACGGTGGCTCACACCTGTAATCATAGCACTTTGGGAGGCCGAGGCAGGCGTATCACTTGAGGTCAGGAGTTGGAGACCAGTCTGGCCAATATAGCCAAACCTCGTCTCTACTAAAAATACAAAAGTTAGCCAAGTGTGGTGGCACATGCCTGTAATCCCAGCTAGTCAGGAGGCTGAGGCAGGATAATCACTTGAAGGTGTTAGGCAGAGGTTGCAGTGAGCTGAGATTGTGCCAATGCACTCCAACCTGGGCGACAGACTGAGACTGTCTCAATTGAAAAAAAAAAAAAGAAAGAAAAATCTGCAAGAGTGTTACTAGAATTATTCAAATTCCTTTTATAGTTGCATCTCTAATAATTTACATATGATGAATTGAGCATCTTTATTATACAATATCCTGTTTCATCTATGTTGTCATTTTTAAAACATATTTATTTGACATCTTCCTTGTTTCTATACTGTCAACCTTTTTTATTCTACATTTTGTTCATTTTTATATTGTGTGTGTTTTTCCTTGATCATTGTTGCCGAAAGTCTGATGCTTTTTTTTTTCCAAAAAATAGTTGTTCTGTTTGTTTTAAAATTTTCTTCACCACTGATTTTATCATCTGTTTTACTAAATTTCACGTTATTTTCTTATTCCCTTAATCTGTTTGTTTTGTTCTTTATCTGAATTCTTGAGTTAAATGCTAAGCTGATATATTTAATTGGTTTGCTTGTAACTTTTATTGTTTCTGATAAATCCATTTAAAGCTATGCTATTTCTTCTAAGAATTGCCTTTATTGTTCCCTACAAATTATCATTGGAATATTTTTATTGACTATTATTTAGAAGTGTTATATGATCTATGTTAGAATTTCCTTTAGAAATCAAAGTTTATTTAGTTATATGTTATTTAATTTTAAACATGAGAATATGTTTAGCTTTCCTTTATTTCTTAACATCTAATATGATTGTATTATGCTAAAAATGCTCTGGTACCATTCATCTTTTAGAATTAATTGTTACTATTTTTGTTGTATAATAAAAGTCCTATTTTTAAAATTTCTGCATGTTTTCTTTACTATTATTATTATTATTATTATTATTATTATTATACTTTAAGTTCTAGGGTACATGTGCATAACGTGCAGGTTTGTTACATATGTATACTTGTGCCATGTTGCTGTGCTGCACCCATCAACTCGTCAGCATGTTTTCAAAATAATTTGTATTCTCTGTTGAGATTAGAGGAGAAAAATGTTTTTTATCTTTTATTTTTCAACTCTTGTTTTTCTTTCTTCAGGTAGAAGTGATTAATATATGGTTTGAAATCACTGATTTCTTGCTACTATTTATTGACATATACTGTGGTATGCATTAATTATATTTCTAAACATCTAATATTTTCAGTTGTTACTTTTTTATATCTTTCTGCTATGTTACAATATTTCTACTGTTTTATTTTCATATTTCCGTAGCTTATTGAGGAACAGGTGGTGTTTGGTTACATGAGTAAGTCTTTAGTGGTGATTTGTGAGATTTTGGTGCACCAATCACCTGAGCAGTATACACCGCACCCTATTTGTAGTCTTTCATCCCTCATCCCCTTCTATCCCTTTCCCCTTGAGTCCTCAAAGTCCGTTGCATCATTCCTATGCCTTTGCATCCTCATAACTTAGCTGCCACTTCTGAGTGAGAACATACAATGTTTGGTTTTCCATTCCTGAGTTACTTTGCTTAGAATAACAGTCTCCAGTCTCATCCAGGTTGCTGCAGATGTCATTAATTCATTCCTTTTTATGACTGAGTAGCACTCCATCATATATATTTACCATAGTTTCTTTATCCACTCGTCAGTTGATAGTCATTTGGATTGATTCCACATTTTTGCAATTGCAAATTGTGCTGCTATAAACATGGGTGTGCAGGCATCTTTTTAGTGTAATGATTTCTTTTCCTCTGGGTAAATAACCAGTAGTGGGATTTCTGGATCATATGGTATTCTACTTTTAGTTCTTTAAGGAATCTCTACACTGTTTTTCATAGTGGTTGTACCAGTTTAAATTTCCACCAGCAGTGTAGAAGTATTCCCTGTTCACTGCATCCATGCAAACATCTATTATTTTCTGATTTTTTTGATTACAGTCATTCTTGCAGGAGTAAGATGTTATCACATTATGGTTTTGATTTGCATTTCCCTGATTATGAGTGATGTTGAGTATTTTTTCATATGTTGGTTGGCCATTTGTGTAATTTCTTTTGAGAATTGTCTGTTCATGTCCTTAGCCCACTTTTTGATGGGATTGTTTGTTTTTTTTCTTGCTAATTTGTTTAATAGATTCTGGATGTTAGTCCTTTCCCAGATGTACAGATTGTGAAGATTTTCTCACACTCTGTGGGTTGTCTCTTTACTCTGCTGACTGTTCCTTTTGCCATGCCAAAGTTCTTTGGTTTAATGAAGTTCCAGTTATTTTCTTTGTTTTTATTACATTTGCTTTTGGGTTCTTGGTCATTAAATCCTTGCCTAAGCCAATGCCTAGAAGGGTTTTTCTGTGGTTATCTTCTAGAATTTTTATAATTTCATGTCTTAGTTTTAAGCCCTTGATCCATCTTGAGTTGATTTTTGTATAAGGTGAGAGATGAAGATCCAATTTTATTCTCCCACATGTGACTTGCCAATTATCCCAACACCATTTGTTGCATAGGGTGTCCTTTCCCACACTTTATATTTTTTCTTTGATTTTCTTTTCTTTTTTTTTTTTTTTTTTTTTTTTTTTTTTTTTTTTAT
>NC_037685.1:3895270-3973799 GCF_003255815.1 Theropithecus gelada | reverse complement strand
CTTTTTTTTTTTTTTTTTTTTTTTTTTTTTTTTTTTTTTTTTTTTTTTTTTTTTTGCTTTGTCAAAGATTAGTTGGTTGTAAGTATGTGGCTTTATTTCTGGATTCTCTATTCTGTTCCACTGGTCTATGTGCCTATTGTTATACCAGTGCCATGCTGTTTTGGTGACTATGGCCCTATAGTAGAGTCTGAAATTAGGTACTGTGATGCCTCCAGATTTTTTCTTTTTGCTTAGTCTTGTTTTGGCTGTGCAGACTCTTTTATAATTCCCTATGAATTTTAGGATTTTTTTTTCTAGTTCTGTGAAGAATGATGGTGGGAATTGTTTGATGAGGAATTGCATTAAATTTGTAGATTGCTTTTGGCAGTATGGTCATTTTCACAATATTGATTCTACCCATCCATGAGCATGGGATGTGTTTCCATTTGCTTGTATCATCTACGATTTCTTTCAGCAATGTTTTGTAGTTTCCTTGTATAGGTCTTTCACCTCCTTGGTTAGGTATATTTCTAAGTTGTTGGGTTATTTATTTATTTATTTTTGCACCTTTTGTAGAGGGGTTGAGTTCTTGATTTGATTCTCAGCTTGGTTGCTGTTGGTATGTAGGTGAGTTACTTCCTTGTGTACATTAATTTTGTATCCTGAAACTTTGCTGAATTCATTTATCAATTCTCAGAGCTTTTTGAAGGAATTTTTAGGGTTTTCTAGGTATACAAACATATCATCAGCAAACAACAACAGTTTGACTTATGTAGTCAATATATGTGATATACCACATCAACAGAATTAAAAACAAAAATCACATGATCATCTCAATAGATGTGGAAAAAGCATTCCACAAAATCCAACATCACTTTATGCTTAAAACTCTCAGCAAAATTGGCATACAAGGGACATATCACAACGTATAAAGCCATCTATGACAAACCCACAATCAACATAATACTGAACGGGGGAAAGTTGACAGCATTCCCTCTGAGAACTGGAACAAGACAAGGATGCCCACTCTCACCACTTCTCTTCAACACAGTACTGTAAGTCCTAGCCAGAGCAATCAGACAAGAGAAAGAAATAAAGGGCATCCAAATCGGTAAAGAGGAAGTCAAACTGTCACTATTTCTGCTATTTAAATAAGTATATTTATAAAACTTCTATTTATATCATTCATTTTCCTGCAGTTGATATATTTTGTTCATGGTATCCTATTTCTTTTACATTTATTTTACTCTTTCAGTATCTAATCATTTTTATCTCTGGCTCCATTTTTCCTGGAAGTAATGTTTCAGGGATGACCAAGGTGTCTGTATTCTCTAGATGTCCTTTAAAACAAACTGAGAAAAAAATTTCAAGCCTTCTATCACTGTGACCACTTCATTGGCCACTTCATGACCACATCATTCCAGCAGGTGATTCAAGTCAGGAATTTATACTTCTGGAAATAGGTAACTTCAGGAAGAGGCAGTTTCCTCAGTTTATAACCTACCAGCCACTGGGGAAGTGGTGAGTGTTGAAGACGCAGGAAGTAGAGAAGTGAACCCTGGAAACCAGTTGTTCTGCCCACACTAATTTTATTAAATCCTCAGTAACTTTGTTTTGGTTGCATAATATAACCTCACTGGCACTGACAGGCCATTCCACTTTCCCTTCAGCAATAGGGGGAGAGGTAATGGAAGATTTTTAAACTTTCTCTCCCTCCTTTACTTCCTCTAAACTCTCCAGCACTGGTTGGTCCCAGACTGTAGTTCCCAACAGAATCATACAAAGGCACATGGCAGTTTACCCCAGCTTTTAGGTTCCCCAAATATTTTTCATACCTTTTCAGTAAGTTTCTTTGATCCATAATTCTCTCTTGCCTTTACAATTTCTAGAGTTTTGATTAGGACAGGAAAAATCCTCTAGTTTTTTACTTTATCATCTTAAGAAACAAGGAAGTTGAACTGTGTTCTGAAAACTATGAGTTCTAAAAGATTTTAAATAGCAGACTGATGAGCTCAGGTTTCTTGTAGGTGTTAGAGACAGGAAGGAGTATGGAAACATAAAACAAGGAAACCAAACAGGCATAGCCTGTTTGGTGAGAAGTAAACATGCTAGAAATAAAAAGAATTGGGACCAGGCACAGTGGCTTACACCTGTAATCCTAACACTCTGGGAGGCCAAAGCAGGAGAATTGTTTGATCCCAGGGGTTGGAGAACAGGGTGGGCAACACAGAAATACCCTGTCTTTACCAAAAGAGAAAACAACAACAACAAAAAGCCAGGCATGGTGGCACACACCTGTAGTTCCAGCTACTCCGGAGACAGAAGTGGGAGGATCACTTAGCTCAGGAGGTAGAGGCTACACCGAGATGTGATTGCACCACTGCACTCCAGCCTTCATGACAGAGCCAGACCCTGTCTGAAAAAAAAAGAAGTGGTAGAATTTTAATAGATTTATCAGAGAGAATAACGGTAACTCTTTTAGATTGAAGAAGAGGCTAGAAGCCAGAATTATCTAACATTTATGTCTCAGTAAAGAGGCTAGAAAAGGTTTGGTAAAATTTCCCCAAATTAAAAAAGGAGGAGGAGATAAAATTGTCCAGCAGCTGGGAAACAAAATAAGTAATGAGTTTGGGTTTTTTTGGATTATTTTTACCAGTAGTGTTTAGATATTTATCAGACATCTAAGTATCATGTTTGTTAGTACAGTGAGCAAGTGTAGGAAAGAGATTAGCAGATTGTTGTTGAATCCAAGGTCTTTTAGAATGTCTCAGGAGTACAGAATTTAATATAAATTGCACACAGTGGAGGGATAGAGAACGGACTCCCAAACTTTCTTGGACATCAGAATCCCCGGCATGTTGAAAAAACAAAGCAAAACAAAACAAAACAAATGAACAAAACCAGAAAAAGGAAGGAACTAACAAATGAACAAATGAAAAAGAAAGAAGGAAAACATACAGGATCTGTCACTCAAGATTCCGATTCAGTGGTGCATCTGATTGTCTGAGCACCTGACTCAAAGGTGACAGTGCTGTGCAATTAGGTTTTGAGACTCTTGGGGTAGAGAACTTAAAAAAGTATATGCTGATTTTAGGATTTACTCCTACCTAGTGTGCAGAACTGAGCACCCAGAATATAATATTCCTTTGGTAGATTCTATGCAATGAAAGACAAGTAGAGGTTGAGAAAAATGGCATTTCCACAAGCTGAAATATGGTGTTTATGGAACTGAGTGCCTCCTGTCTGATATTTAAGATTTTGTTAATTAGTTTGTTTCATTTACTTGTGTTGTTTGGTAATTGTTATTTGGGGACAGTAATTATAGGTATTAACGTTGTGTGTCTGAGTCAGAGAAAAGACAATTAGGAGTTAGAGCGGAAGTGTTTCCCTGTTCTTAGATGGTCTGATTTACAGGAAGTGAAACTTGGTAAATATTTAAAAATACAGCTTAAGTATCCTCTAAATTTCAGCACTTTGTGTATTCTGCTATTGTATTTTTCTCTAATCTTAGGTTTTGAAATTGTGAGATGCTTGTCTTTTTCTAATTTGATTTATTATTTTAGACAAAAATTAGTAGAAGCTACCACTGGACTGGTCAACATGTGTGCTATATGAGTCCCTCATCATTATACTAACTTTAAAAATCTTTAGTTGTTTCATGTCTCTTTACCCAGTTTCATTTTAATAAATCATTCTAGTTCCCTTGGCTTTTAAAATATGACTCAACAGAGTAAGCAGAATTTCTAATTTCCTCTGGAATGCAAGTTATGCATCTGGCTTTTTTTCATTTATTTCAATATGAGCCAAGTACTTCATTATTTTCTGTTTGTCAATAACTAATTCAACAAGGTCTTCTTCACATCCAAGTTATCCACTGTTTTTGCATTTTTCATGTTAATGACAGATTTTTTAAATGAGTTGAGAATTTAAGCCATTTTTTGAGTCATTAATTTTACACATCTTGTGATTTATTAACTACTCTGTATTCCTTGGTAATAACACTGATTCTAAGACTTAGAAATAAAAACCTATCTTGCTGGTTTGGGGGCTGTAAACTTAACTAATATATTTAACTTTGATTCCATTTTACGTAAGAGTATTATAATTCATGTTTTTAATGATACTCAAGCTTTGGGAAACTTGTGGGGTTTTTTTTAATACACATTTTTAATTTAAATCAACATTTCAGTTAAGAACAGTTGAAGTATGTTTTATTTTAAATCACATAAACATCTTTAATATTGAAAGATATTTTATCTTCTTCCTAAATTCATGATTTAAATATTATTTCCAATGTAATATACTAGTGTAGAGGGGTTTTCAACTTTTAAAATGTAGTAGTATGTCACATTGATTATGTTGCCATGTTAAACATTTTATATGCATAGTCACATTTCATTTTTACAACCACCCAAGGATGTTGTTATCCCTTTTTCCACATGCAGAAACCAAAAAAAGATTGTATAATACTTAACATAGATATGAAAAATCCTTTGTTTAAATAAAAGATAACCAAGAAATAACATATATAAAGCACATTTTTAAAAACTGCTTTTTATAAGCACAGAATGTGTACTGGAAGGATATTCACTGAACCCTTAAGGACAAGGTTTAAAAACCTCCTGCATTATATCATTCCTCAAAAATAAGAATTGAAAATTATCTGATATTTTGATTAACTATATTTAGTAATATTTTTCTAAGATAAAACTTTGCCACATACTTACTGATTTTAAAACTTAAAAGACTTGCTATAATTTCCAGTGTCCTAATTAACCTTTATAAATATTTCTGATGATATGTGTAGGAGAACATCTGAAACAGAAAAAAATGGCAAGCCAATACTTTGAGGGAAAAATGCTGTTTACAAAATTGCATATGCTAAGTATCTTTAAATCATTTCTACAAAATTGTCACTTCTTAAGTCATTGAAGAGTAAAGTCATTTGTCAGTTTTAAGGAATTTAATGGGCAGACTGGAACAGGTAGGAAGAAAAACATTCCCAGAAAATTCCAAAACACATAAAACCTTTCTTTCCACCCCCTGATGATTAGATAATTTTAGCCTATGAAACAGACAAATAAACAGGAGGAAAAAAAAAGAACAAACATTTATTATGTGCAAGTACAAGGGAGTCCCACAAAATACAAAACTCAAAGCAGGGCCAAAACATAAAAGCTTACTTATTGTCTTCATAGGAGAAAGGGGAGTGGAGAATGTAGGCAATTTTAGAGGAAGAGTAAATTATTTTTAAAGGAGATGAGTGACGCAAAAACAAACAAATAGACAAACCAAAAAAACCAAAAAACAAAAAACAAAAACAAAAAAAAAAAACAAACCTTGGTTCTTAAAGGAGTTTGCTTTAGAGGAATGTCAGAATTCTTTTATGCCCTGCTTCCTGCTTCAGGGGCGAACAGCAGAAGCTCAGAGTGCTCTTCCTGTTTCTGCTGTTTTCTTAAATGTTAAATTGCCATATTTTGGGGTAGCATGTCCTGAACTCCATTTAATTCTTTATTTTATTTTGTTGTGATCAGGTAATTTTTCCAGATTTTAATCTTTGTAAATTTTTGCATATTATTTTATGGTTGAGAATATGATTTATCTTAGTGAACTTTCTATATGTGTGTGTTGGAGGGGTTGCATGGTAAAATTTATCTCTAAGTGCAGTAAATTTCTTTCTTTCTTTTTTTTTTCTTTTTTCTTTTTTTTTTTTTTGAGACAAATTGTTGCTGTGTCACTCAGGCTGGAGTGCAGTGGCCTGATGTAGGGTCACTGCAACCTCCATCTCGCGAGTTCAAGAGATTCTCCTGCCTCAGTCCCCCAAGTAGCTGGGATTACAGGCGCCCACCACCACGTCTGGCTAAATTTTGTAATTTTTTTTTTTTTTTTTTGAGGCGGAGTCTCGCTCTGTCGCCAAGGCTGGAGTGCAGTGGCTCGATCTCGGCTCACTGCAAGCTCCGCCTCCCGGGTTCACGCCATTCTCCTAATTTTTGTATTTTTAGTAGAGACAGAGTTTCACCATGCTGATCAGCTGGTCTCAAACTCCTGACCTTATATCTATCTGCCTCGGCCTCCCAAAGTGCAGGGATTACAGGCGTGAGCCACCGCGCCTGGCTGTATAAATTTTTTTGAAAGTCCTCACATTAATTTTTTGAGTCCCAAAATTTGATGCAAAATATATCGTTCAGAAAATGTGTTAAAATGAAGATTTCATGTCTTAAACTCCCAGAGGAGGGGTAGGACTGAATGCATCTAGGCATCCTCACTTTTCACATGCACATAAAGCTATACAGATATTCTGGGAACAGATTCTGTATTTTATTGAGATGCTGCATGTGCCCTTCGGAGACTAAGTAAGAATGTCTGTGAACAATCTTCTTCACACAAATAAGCAAATAAAACAAAATAGTATACTAGGAATAAACTATTATCTTTTTATTAATTAATTTATTAAATGCATCAGCAATTATTTGGGTTACGTCAATGAACAAAACAGATTAAGATCTATGCCCTCACAAGACTGATATTCTAATGTGCATGGTGGACAATAAGCTGCAAACATAAAAATAAATGCATTATATGATATGTTAGGAGATGAAAAGTCGTCTCTAACAAAATGAAAATAGAACAGAAGAAATACATGATATGTAAGAGGTAAAGGGACAGAAAAGTTGCAGGCTTTAAGAGATTGTTGAGATAGGTTTAATTAAAAAGGTGTTATGTGACAAAAGATTTGTGCGAAGGTGAGGCGTTATCCATATAGATTTTCAAGGGTGAACACTCCAGGCAAAGGAAACCAAGTGCTAAGACTCTTAGATGAAATCCAGTCTTGTGTATCATAGGAATGAGCAAAGAGGCTCTGGGGGCTGGAGTGCAGAGAATAAAGGGGAAAGGAGTAGAAAATGAGGTCAAGGATGTAACCCGAGGACAATTAACGATATTTTGCTTTGAGTGAATGGTTAAACATTGCAGGATTTTGAGAAGACCAGTAACAGAATCTAAATTAACTTTTTAAAAATCCATCTTATGAGTCTGTTTAATATACAACATAGGCAGCATACAGGCAGGGTAAGTAGAGTTTTCATTTAGAAGGCCATTGAAGTATTATAGATGAGAAATACATAACAGTGGCTTAGACTAGTTTGTAAATAAAGGCTTACAAACTCTGCATTGCACTTAGCAGAGATAAACCTTGGAAGGGATGAGAAGTGGTCAGAATGTGATTTCCTTACAATGTGAATATGAATTGCTTTACATCAGTTGTTGTTTATAAAGAGACTACAACTCTTTAATATATCTAAGACTGGTATTATTTTCTCAGACGATTAATAATGTAGTTGAAGCATGAAGTTTAAATGATTTGTCTATGAGCAATTGGCAGAGATAAATCTTGAACCTATCTGACAGTCTTTCAAAGTTTATAGGTCTACATTCATCTATCAGGTATCCATGTATATTTTAGATTTTAAAGCATTCAAAGTGTTTTGAAATCTCAAAACAAAATTAAATTTGATGTTATATTTAACTCTAAATCATATACGCTTGTGGGAAAGAGAGGAGACAAAACAATGAAAAATCTGATTATGGATATATTTGGTGATATATTACAAAGTTTGTACAACTCAAAATACCATTACATTTTTATTCTTTAGAATCAACAAGTAATCTGTAAAAGACAACTCACTCACGGAGGTCCTGGAGATTCAACATATTTGGAATAGTAACAGTGAAAATTGCAAAGCAGATTTCTCCGTCCTGATTTAGCAATGTAGGCAACTGTAAAAATCACCTAATCTCTTTTTTTAGACAGGAAGTTTGGCAGGAGCTTTCCTTACTGACAACAAATTTGTCTCCTGGCAGTAGTGATTTGTAGCAGCTGCTGCAAATCAGTAATAATTTGGGATCCTTCCATTTCACAGGTGTGGAAAGCCTAGTATTTAAGAAGTTTACAAGCTCCGCACTGCACTTATCAATAATGGACAACTTGTGTAACTTTTTTTATTTGTAAGATTTATTGTTATTTCAGAATCTCGAAATTTCTTATTTTTCAGGGTCAAAATGATTGGTCACATAAAACTACCTGATGATTCTAGCAACTCCTTTTTTTTTACTCAACATAGAGGAAAAGTGAGAAATGAGACAGTGTTTTCTTTATTAAGCTTTTGTACATCTTTAAGAACACTTGGGAAGTTAAAGAGGACTGTTCCTCTTCACAGTTAATATCCTGCATGTGTCACTTTTGTTGTGTTTCTATATTCCTTGCCACTAGATCTCTGTAAAGGCCAGAGGCAATGAACATTTTTTTTTTTTTTTGTCTTTTACACACTAGTATTTTTACATACATGACAATATACAAGCCAAAACAAATAGTCAGGTGTGATATATTATTGCTGTCGCTGATAGACTTACTATTAGATCTTACTCATTTGCACTAAGCCTATCAGTCTATCACTTACTCTACTGAGTTCTAGTCTGAGGCAATTACATGTCTCTGTGTCCCGATGAAATTCTCACTATAGGCGATTATAACCCTTCCTCAGCAAAGCAATCTGGAAGTTCACCTATTTAAGAATAATTTGGTTCATCTTTTCTCCTGAAAAGCTCAGAGTAGGCTGGGCGTGGTGGCTCATGCCTGTAATCCCAACTCTTTGGGTAGGCCAAGGCAGGCGGATCAGAAGGTCAGGAGATCGAATCCACCCTGGTTAACATGGTGAAATCCTGTCTCTACTAAAAGTACAAAAAAGTAGCCAGATGTGGTGGTGGGAGCTTGTAGTCCCAGCTACTCGGGAGGCTGAGGCAGGAGAATGGCGTGAACCTGGGAGGCAGAGATTGCAGTGAGCCGAGATTGTGCCACTACACTCCAGCCTGGGCGACAGAGTGAGACTCTGTCTAGGAAAAAAATAAAATAAAATAAAAAAAGCTCAGAGTAATAACATTTTTCAATATAGCATAGACAACAACAAAAAAGTGATTAAATTATTTGATTTGCCTCTTTATTATGCTTATTTCTTTTCAGCAACCAGCATTAGATACTAATTTGTTACAAGGTAATACACTAGGTTGCTACATCAATTGAAGGACAATTATTCTTGGGCTTATTTTATCCAGTTCTTGAATTGCAAAAGTGATGATGTAAAATCTAACATTTATCAAGTGTTCACTATAGTTTAGGTACTTTATCAGTATTATTTTATTAAATGAATAACTACCTTGTGTGTTCCAAAGCCAGGGTTTGAATTCAGGCAATTTGAGTACAAAGATTTTTGTGGCTATACATTTTATTTTTCTGTGTTAAGGCTTATTTCTTTGAATATATATGCACATTGCATTCTGTGGCATATTATGCCACGATTACAAAAACATATGTATATCATAGAGGAGGGAGGGCATTATACTAACAACAGCACTGAAATAAAATCTTTAAATATTATTGATAGAGAGCATAACATGTGTACATATGTGTATATGCGTGGATGTACACATGTATATAATACTATCCTTTATCTAAAAATAATAATAAACCTAACCAAAATGGTAATTTTCATACTAATATGTGGAGAACATTGTTAGAAAAATAAAATAAAACAAATCAAAACAAAACGGGTTCTCTGAGGAGGATCTGATAGTAATGTTTGTATTTACTAGACCTAGATGGCTCAAACTTTTGCCTGGAATAATGCAGCCAGTGATAGCTACTCAAATAGAATGAAATTAGCTACTTGGCCACATACAGATGCCAGTTGATATTTGTAAACATTTGTTTAAATTGCTGCAGTGCTGCCGTGAATTTTTCTCCCATATGGTGTTTATTTCATGTCCCCTTATGGTTATTCACTCTGCCATCAATAATTCTCTCACGTTGTGATTCCACAGTGTTCCTTTGTTGTGATTGGCAAAGCCACATAATAGCTATAATGTCTGGAAGGTCCATTCTAGCAGATTTCGTAGTCAAGCATGATATTGACTGAAAAACTTCTTTTCAGTTTTAATGTAATGACTAATATTAAACATATTGCCATAAAATGTATTTTAAAAGTTATTTTTACGTACACATCTAACAGCAAGATATGAAAATTATTTATGAGAAATGCTTGCTTTTAAGTTGTTTTCTATTTTAAATTATAAAATCAGACAAACCCACCTACTATCTTTTAATAACTGAAGCCTGCTTTGAAAGTTATTTTTACATTTTAGCATTCTCCTTAGTTAAATTTAATTTTTTAGTAATGTTGCCTTCCTTATTTAAAAATATTTTATTCAAAGTCTTTATTAGAACCATTAAAGTTATATCTTTAAGAAAATAAATCCCAATTCAAATCAGAAGAGTAAAGATTTAATACTAATTCCCAAACTAAATTGATTGGGGGACCTTAGGCAAGTCCACTAACCTCTTTTAGTTTTAGTTCCTTCAAGTTTGGAACCGTGAGAAATGTCAAATGAGACCAAATGTACTGGAAAGAAGGTTGCACAACATGTCATCAAACTTTAAAACATTAGCAAAGGTAAGACAATATTACTATCATCAATTCCATACTGCATATATTAGATTGGTGCAAAAGTAATTGTGGTTTACCATCACTTATAATGGAAAAAGCCACACTTACTTTTGCACCAACCTAATACCTCATTATGGTGATTTTATTTACTTAATCTGCTGTTGAAAGCACTTTCCCTTCATATCTATACTAATGAGACACAAGTTTCTAAAGCTTACTTTAAAAACCTATTAATCTGAAATGGATCTGTAAAATTATTAGTAGTATAATATTTTTTTTAGACCAGAATTAATATTTGACCACAGTAAAGAGATACACAATTCTGGGCAAATTGCTTAAGCTTCATAACTTCATTTTGCTTACCTGTAAAATGACAAGTATTATATCAACTGAAAAGTACTGCCATCCAAATTAACTGAAATAATGCCTGTAGAATTTATTACATTGTCTGGTATATGGTAAATAAGTTTTGTGACTAAGTTTTGATTAGAGTAAATATAGCCCTGATTGTTTCCATGTCTCAAATTTTTATACATCACAAAGACTCTGAGAGATCCTTGTGTTAATATATCCCCAAAACTTATCATGCTTAGGTTTCAATGAGCTGCTTTGACCAGTGGGTTTTAAGTTGGCATCACATTTAGATATGGTTTGCTATTATTTCTTCAAACTTTTTCTGTTTCTCTTTCCCCATTGATGACTTTAATCACATGTATAGTAAGCCCCATTAAGTTGGTCTACAGATCTTTTCGTTTTTTTCATTCTCCATTTTTTTTCTCTTTCTCTTTGTTTTATTTTGGATAGTTCTATTGCTATGACTTTAGGTTCACTATTTTTTTTCTTTTCCCATATCTAATTTTCACTTAATCTCATTTTGTATGTTTTTTTCAAATGTTCCAGTTTTCATCTTTAGAATATAATTGAGTACTTTATATACTTTTTTGCCTCTTTAGTTTGAACATCTGGAATACAATTAGAAACTTTTAATATCCTTGTCTGTTCATTCTAATATTATTAGAGCTGGGTTTGTTTTGATTGAATTGATTGATTAATTACTCTCCTCATTATGCTTTCATGGATGTACTTAGTATGTCTAATAATATTTGGTTGGATGCCAGACATTGTGATTTTTATCTTATTGGGTGCTAGATATGTTTATATTCATAAATCTTTATTGTGGGGTACGGTTATTTGGAAAAACTATAATTTATTCAGGTCTTGCTTTTACATTTTGTTAGGGAGATCCAGAGGCAGAGCTCAAGTTTAGAGCCAATCATTGTGCACTTAGAATTAAGAAACTCCTGACTATTCTTCCAATTTCCCACAAATTATGAGTTTCTTTAATCTGACTGTTAGGGACAGGCACTATCCTGAATCTGTGTGATAACTGGATAATTTTCTCTAATCCTTTCAAATGACAATCCTTCTCCACACTGCTGCCCACCCCCCAACACACACACCCCCACACACATACTCACACACACACAGTTTCAGGTCATTTACTCATCAGCATGCTCTCCTCCATAATCTCTTCAAAAATCTCTAGCTACCTTGGAGTCCTTGAATTCTCACCTTTATCTACTCAACACAGGGATTCCAATACATACTCTACTGGATACTAGTCCCTGTATGGCCTGGGGAATCTTATATAACTATATGGTGAGGCAATCGTAGGGCTTCTTTATTTATTCCCCATGTTTTAGAGATCACTGGACTTTATTGCTCATGTCCACTAAAAAAAGCACTTTTTTTCATTTTTAAAAAATATTTTGTCTGTTTGCTGTTTGTTTTTTCAGAAGGTAAACTACATTTCATGTTAAACTCTCCAGTAAGGACTGAGAAGTGTCTAAGATTCCATCCTGCTTGAAAAGTAACAAGTTCACCTATGACAGTTTCATAGATACTAGCAGAAAGATATGAAACGTTTGGGTCAGTGATTAAAAAAAAACATTTATTACAGTAAGAGCAGCATCAAAAATAATATTGCAGCAGCTCTTCCTGAACCCCCGTTACATATTGCAAGTAATACGATAAGGATCAGGCGTTGCCTAAACATGCAGTGGATATGTGCTGTAAGAGAGGAATTCCAAATTTAAGAGGACTTTAAAAAGGGACAGCTGGAAAGCCTGCCCGTCCTTCCCACTTGAGAGAGACATTGCCTTTATTAACTTGAAATGTAAGCAAATCTCTCTGGAGAAAGAAGTGACGAATCTCTATTTTTATTGTCTTGATGGATAATGTCTTCATTTTTACAGTCTGGAAATTTAAATAAATTTGCCTCACGGGAGAGTCCAGGTCTATATCTTTTCAGAATTCTGTGCTTCAACATTTCTGAAATGATAGTCCTGCAGCACATGGCCTATGACTTCCTAGATGTGTAAAAATATGAGAGAGATTTATAGATAATTGTTCTCTCAACATCTAATTCCTGTTTGTCAAGTTTATTTGGAAGTTAAAAATTCTTTATAGATTCTTAGGAAGGCACAAAAAGAGATTTTAGGGAGGCTTAGAATTGAGTTTTTAAAGTTAAACCAGTAATGTGATGCCCACTCAGACTATAGTGGGTATCACTAGGCATCTACATGCCCTCAAGGCATTAAAGAAGAGAGACATTTAGACAGAACACAACATATCTGCCAAAGCATCACTTTTATCTTTCAATGTGTGTCTACTCAAGTCCCAATATAACAATCCCAAATCAATAATGCATGACTATTTAATGGAGTTGTAAAAGTTAAGGGCCTCATTCAGTCAAGATTAACACAAAGATTAAAAACATGCTAATCTTTAATTTGTGCTCATTTTAAAACCTATCATAGTTGATTCTGATGCACCATTTGAAGTTCATCAGAATCAACTATGATAGCTTTTAAAATTATAAACACAGCCTTACCCTGGACCAACTGAATAAAAAAAAAAAAAAAATGGACACAGTATTTTTATAATGAAAAGAAAACGGAAGAGAAACAGTCCAGAGGTGATATTGGTGAATTTAAAAGGGAAAGAAAACCTGAAGTTCTGAGAGTGGTATTTCATGACTGTTAAAAGGTAGTAAACAGTACTTAATATCAATATTATAAGAAGATCTCTGAGATAGTTGTTGTTCCCCCCCCCCCCCCATAAAGGTAGAAAGCCACTGGGCAATCACAACATCAATATGTAAATCAAATATAAAATTGTAAGCCCTTCCCAGATGACTGCATGGATCCCCCACCCGCCAGGCCAAGGGAAAACCTGAAAAATTCAATTGCCTGAGTATGATGGAAGGAGAGGTCAGACACACCTTGTTATAACTCCTCAATTTGGAGTTTAGGCACAACTGACCAGCATTAACACTAAAATGGAGACCATAAGACTGTCAAAACAGACTATTTGTGGCAATAAGATACCACATTTCAATTGGACTCTGGTATAATATTACCTGCTCTCTGAGAGTTGCCAACCTGTGAGACTTCATCTACATAACAAGGCTCTTGACTTCCACAACCTCCTTATCTTATCCCAAACATTTATTTCTACTAACTTCTTAAGTCTTTAGACAAAGCTTAATGCTTACTGTCAGTCGCCAATCTGAAAATGTCTGAATTCACGTATAAACTGTAAACCTCTCCCTTCAAGTAATCCTGCTTCTTTAGGCTGAAAAAATGTATACCTTCCATAAACTCAGAATTTATGGGAAACTGATAGAATAGTCAGGAGTTTCTTAATGCTAAGAAGGCAGTAAGTGTCTCTAAACTTGAGTTCCACCTAGAGTAAGTCTTTGCTTGTAACTCCTGTTCGCCTAAAATGTATAAAACTAAACTGTAACCTAACCATCTTGGGCACACTTTATCAGGGCCTCTTCAGACTGGTCACACATTGGCTTGGAATAAACCTTTTAAAATATTTTATAGAGTTTGGTTTTATTTTTTGTCAACAAATATCAGCATGTACAGTAGCCAGACTCCAGGTTAACTCTGCAGAGACTATAAGATTCTAATCTGGCAATGAAGGATGCAGAAATCATTGTGGCCTGTGGTAATGAGAATGTGTCTAACTCTCATGCTAGCACAAGCAGGAAAAATTTTAGATTCAGCCTCCATTTGGTCATAAGTGCAAAACGATTTCTGGTAATTAACCCTTTTTCCATTTGTCCTGCAAATACTCACAAGTGGCACTTGCAGCGGCAGCATTTACACTGAGACAACTTTGCCACAAAATATCTAACTTTCATTATTTTCACATTCCTCTAGTATATCGACTTTGGGAACAAAAGATATCATTCTGTTTATAGCATTCTGTTTCTCATAGTGTTATTTCAATTTACAAAATACAGTAATACTTGATCATTGAAGATGTCAAATCCTAGAAAATGTAGCATTTCTATGTGTGATATTAACATCATTCTCAAACAGCTGTTGGCTGAAGTTTCATTTGATGAATTTGATTTTTCTGAAATAGACAATTCTGGTGATTCAGATGATTCTGATGTTAGTTTTGTTTAGAAATAACTCCAAGAATGGTTTTTATATCTCATTTTCACATTGAAAGTTAGTCAGATTTGCTTCAACCTCAGAGTGTGATAGTGTAAAATTAAATGAGCACTGAAAGCAAGCTGCACTTTTTGTTTTCTAAATGGAAAAGGGGTTAAGAAGTATTTATCCTTTGTAACTAAAAAAAAAAAAAAAAAAAAACAAAAAACTGTTATGAATCAGCTCTTTATAACCCTAAATTTTCTGACAAAACAGCTTCAGTTTTAATACCAATTAATTGATAGTCATGGGGCATATCGTCAGATCACTGATATGAATACAATGTCTGAATACTGACAGAATAAAACTAAAAAAGATTTAGGAGTGCCTTCAAATTATATAAAAAAGGGAACATTTTTGGAAAAATGCAGGGAGCAATAGAATAAGATTTGGCTTTATGACAGTAGCGGAAATGAATCTTTCTTCAAGAAAGACTTGAGGCACCCAGGTACAGCAACCCTTAGAATAAAGATAATTACATTTTTTTAAAGCTTGGGGTTAACTGTAACAGAAGAATTAGATATATTAGAAACCCAAGATAATAAGACTTTATCTCAATGTTTGAGGTATCAATTTTGGTAAATTGATAAGGGTTCAAAGGCAAAAGATACATAGAAAAGTGTCATCATTTCATTTATGTATGTATGTACATATGATTTTGTTTCCTCAAGAATATATAGCTTTTGGGTTTTCGTTTTTGTTTTTGTTTTTTTGAGACAGAGTTTCACTTTTGTTTCCCAGGCTGTGGTGCAATGGTGCAGTCTCAACTCACTGCAACCTCTGCCTCCAGAGTTCAAGTGATTCTTCTGCCTCAGTCTCCCAAGTAGATGGGATTACAGGGGCCCACCACCACACCTGGCTAATTTTTGTATTTTTACTATAGATGTGTGTTGTGGGAAGTCAGGGACCCCAAATAGAGGGACCAGCTGAAGCCACAGCAGAAGAACATAAATTGTGAAGATTTCATGGATTTTATTAGTTCCCTAAATTAATACTTTTATAATTTCTTACACCTGTACACCTGTTTTTACTGCAGTCTCTGAACATAAGTTGTGAAGATTTCATGGACATTTATTACTTCCCCAATCAATACTCTTATAATTTCCTATGTCTGTCTTTAATCTTTTAATCCCATCATCTTCGTAAGATGAGGATGTATGTTACCTTAGGACCCTATGATGATTGTGGTATCTGTACAAATTGTTTGTAAAACATGTGTGTTTGAACGATATGAAATCTGGGCATCCTAAAAAAGAACAATATAACAGCAATTTTCAGGGAACAAGGGAGCTAACCATAAGGTCTGACTGCCTGCAGGGCTGGGCAGAACAGAGTCATATTTCTCTTCTTGCAGAAAGCAAATAGGAGAAATATCGCTGAATTCTTTTCCCAGTAAGGAATAACCCTGGGAAAGGAATGCATTCCCAGGGGGAGCTCTATAAATAGCCGCTCTGGGAGTATCTGTTTTATGCAGTTGAAGATAAGGGATGAAATACACTCCACTCTCCTGCAGCGCCCTCAGGCTTGCTGGGATTAGGAAATTCCAGCTGGCAAATTCTAGTCAGACCAGTTCTCTGCTCTCAGACTCTGTGTCCTGTTAAACTGTTTATTAATGACAATGCATGCCCAACGGGACATGGAACCTCATCAGTAATTCTAATTTCACCCTGGCCCTGTGATCTTGCTCTGCCTCTCTTCCCTTGTGATCTTTTATTGCCCTTTGGGGCACGTGATCTTTGTGACTTACTCCCGATTCATACCCCACTGCCCTTTTGAAATCCCTAATAAAAACTTGCTGGTTTTGCAGCTCAAGGGGCATCACAGAACCTGCCAACATGTGATGTCACCCCCGGAGGCCCAGCTGTAAAATTTATCTCTTTGTACTCTTTCTCTTTATTTCTCAGATCGGCAGACACTTAGGGAAAATAGAAAAGAACCTATGTTAAAATATTGCAGGCTGGTTCCCCGACAGATGGGGTTTCACCATGTTGGTCAGTCTGGTCTCAAACTCCTGACCTCAGGTGATCGGCTCACCTTGGCCTCCCAACGTGCTGGGATTACAGATATGAGCCACCATGCCTGGCCTACAGGAATACGTAGCTTTTGTATGTTAGAATTCACTAGAACACAGACTCACTGATTCTAAATTCAATGATATTTTTCCAACGTACAATACAGCCTTAAATAAAATGCTATAAAGAAAAAATTGTACTTCTAATATTATATAGAGAAGCTTGCCATTCTAAACTTAAATCTTAACTATCTAGAAGCTGTGTTTTCCATGTTATTGGAATTATATAATTAATGCATCACACAACTATTCTTTTATAATCCTGTTACGCACCAACATTCTGCTTCATGTTTTCTCTTAATAACTTACAGGTAAATACTACTTTATTTCTAGGTAAGATTGTGAGATGAACCAAAGTAAAACAACGTATTTATTTCAGTTTCATCCTACATTTTTAGGTGAAGTTAAAATACTGAATATCACACCTATTAGTATCTTAAGTATTGTATACTTAAGATCTTTCAGGGTATCTGCCTTCTGATAAATTGCACAGGTCTTACTTAGGATGATTGTCAGGGCACCATTTCAATGCAATGAATCTTACTGACTCCAACATTGATTAATTGCTTGCCTAATTGTGAAAACTGAATTAAATAAATTAGGAGCAAGAAAAATCAATTTGTCAGCCCTGCAGCCCAATTAAGTTATAGAGTTGACAAATACAGGTTCCAAGTTTAGAAAAAAAAAAAAACTCCAAATGTCTCTTGGTAAGCTCCAACTTTTCTTTAATTAGAAAGCAAGTTAAATTTCCTTCAGAATGCAGGAGTTACTTTTTTTTTTTTTTTTTTTGAAAAAAGCAACTTCTTTCTTTTTAGCATCAAAATCAATCTCTCAAGTAGTTTCTCAGATTTAATCTTTTTCAACTTTTCTTCCATTCCTATTCAATTTTATAATGCCCCCATTTTTGCCCTTATTCTAGTCTTTAACATTTCAAATCATTATGCACACTCTGGCTAATTAGCCTACTGCATGCTACAGTGGCTTTCCATTGCCTTATTCTGTAAGGTCTATAGCAAATCAGTTTCCCAACAAGAGTTTAAGGTCATCCATGATCTAATACCAGATTTTTCTCAATGCTGCTCTATATACAACCAATGCCATTGTTCACCCATCATAATTGATATTCTCCCAAACATCTCATTCACTTCTCTCCACCTTATTCAATCTTCAGGGATGATCAAAATGACAATACAAGAGCTGAGTTTTAATTGCATTATACTCCAGATACTGTCCAAGGAATCTGGCATATAATAATTCACTCAATATTCATAGCAACTTTATGAAAGTAGTACAATTATTATCACTACTTCATTGTCGCCCATTGTCAATAATTGAAGTATGGAGTGGTCAACATGCTATATCTACTAAAAGGTGAAGCCAGGGTTAGAATCCCACCAGCAGGGCTACATTATCACTTATGGACCCTGGGCACTTTGTCTTCATGAACCGCTTATTTTATTAATAAAACCATAAAAACAGTTTATATTGCCATAATATAGAGATGAATATATTAATGGTATATATTAAAACATTTTCCTTAATATAAAATTTCATTTTTTCTTTTACTTTTGTAAGACATTTAAACTTTTTTGTAGGTATCTAAAGGTATGATGAGTCTCAGACTCTGCACTTCTGTGCCTCGAGTGTAAGTTTGCCCTGTCCACTAGTTTTATGTCAGTCTGACTGCTTAAACTCTGTGTGCCTTCATTTCCCCTGTTCTAGAGATAAAATGTCTTGCTCCCAACTACTAAATTTTATTACATCCTATATTTATTTTATTTCAATTATAGTCATCTCATTAGGCTTCATGATATGATAATTTGTATATGTAATGCTTTCTTAATAAATTATAGACTCCATAAAGATACACATTATTAATATATCATATTTACTGTTAATGTCAAGATGCCTAGCAGTGCTTCATATATATTCAGTTTCATTAAATTTCTGAAAATTTACTGAAAAAATTAATAATTTTTACCAAAGCATTAAATACTGTACCAAATATTTATTAAGTCCTTTCACTAAATTGAAGTTTTTATAAATATGACTCATTTTCAACTTTGCCTCCATGATTTATTTTTGTAAATATAATTTAAAGGGTTCATACATCATTAGATAGAAGTTTACAGACCTGATATGCCCAGAAATCACTTTGTAATTGTGTTTTTGGGTCATACCTTTTTTCATGTTTTATATTTTCACTGTTTATAAATCTCTCTCATTTCATTTTCAGAAATTCTTAAAGATCTAATATTTTATATGAACTTATGGCAAAGGAACTTTGTTTAAAGTTCTAAATTGCCTTGTTTTAGATATGTGGCATAATGTTTATAAATTCTTCAGAATAATATAGCATATATCACATGTCAAGTGTTCCTTCCATATTAAAATAATTTTTTGAATGTCTTTAAAAACATAGATGTCTCTTTACTTTTAAGCATTTCTGGATCATCTACATATTTACTCAAGTCTTATTCCTATTATATGTCTTTGCTAGAGCTGCTGTTCAGTTTCTCCTCAAACATACAGCATTTGATACCCAGCATCAATTATGGCTGGTCCCATCCTTTGTTAGTTTCAGTGTCAAACTTACAAAATAATTATGAATAAGTGGTTAAAGGTATTTATTTTCTCAGATGTATTTAGATATTTAGAAAATAACCTCAAGGCAGAAACCCTGTTCAAATCCTATGAATGTCTTTAGAAGGTTACTGAAAGTTTCTTGTACTTGGAGAAGGAGGTATTAATGGTAGGATTGGTCTACCCAATATTTTTCCACCGTTGCCACCAAAGCTGTCACCTTAATTTTTTTATATCCCCAGCAAACGTTGTTGCCACTGTTGAAAAGAATACTATCTAAAATCAAATTTCCAGCACAATAATCACAATATTACTCAATTGGCAAATTTTTGCTTCAGTGGAGATGTGCCAATTAAAATTTTACTGTACTTTCTTTTTACATGCATACTCAGCTCATATCTCAACTTCCATAAACCACTCATGAAATACAAGAATTTTCAGACTCAATTAAGTCTTTTTTTCCTTCATTAAGTATGAATACTTTACCTGATTCCTGTTAAGTCTTATGGATATTTTTAACAGGCTTAGGCTTTGTTAGGTGCATTCAGAATAGCCTTAACTATGACACGAAATATGAGGTCAGGGCATTTCTAGTAATACCAATTCTTTGAAATTTTATTTAAATATATTAATTCAAAATCTTCTGTCTTAGTAAACACTTACTTTAAGATTTATGATATATTCAAGTCGTAGGTATTGCATGGCTCATGAATTGTTCACTCTTACTTTCTGACATTGATTTTCCCTAGCACAATATTTAATCTATAGAGAAATCTATTTTGCCATCGGTGGATGAGCTCTTATATACTGAAAGAAATGGAGAACTACTCAATAACACTATTTAGTTATGCATTTAAATATGACAGCAAAACATTTCAACGCATGCTCGTTTACACTTGTTCTAATGAGTTGGTTTCTAACGTTGGCTGATCAAATCAATCATGCATAAAACTGCCCTAAATAGTGATTATCAGCCCCTACCCCATTCTAAATAATTTAGTCTCTAAAGGTTAGTAAATAATTTAGTCTCAAAGGACATTTGGGGAGAGGGCTATTATTCTTGTTTCACTATAAATAATATAAAACTCTTGATTTTTTGTTTCATTAATAGATAATTATTCCACAGGAAAATAGTCATTTGAAAAGTGTGGTAAGTAAAGGAAATAAGAGACTACTAAGAATAAGGAGAAGAAACCAAACCAAAGGATAAGGAGATTTCAAAAATAAACCACACAGATGGGTCATGGGGCTGTACAGAGAAGCAGCTCCACAGTACTTGAACTTACATCTTATTCTGATTGGAAGCAGTAGGTAAGTGTTTGGGGCAATATGGGAGTTGTAAAATATATCAGAAATTACATTACAGTTGAAGAACTTTTTACCAAAGTTACCTACACATACACACATAAGAGAATACACACACACACACACAAACACTCACTCACTCACTCACTTATAAAAAAAGCCAAGATCAAGTCGAAGCCTGAGATTTGAGTTGAAGCTTGTGTTGTTCTGACATGACCTCATTAAGATCAATTAGATAAGGTTTGTCCTTAAGGTATATCCTTTCAATATTCAGTGCTTATCTTAAAATGCAGGATGGTTTTACTTGTTATCTAACTGAATTCACAATTATATAGGATATTAGATTAACTGTCATGTAGTTTGCTCTGGAAAAAAAAAAAGCAATAATTACATTTGGCTGAAGCATAATTTTTTTGCAAAACAATTCTTTGAAAAATAAATATAGCCATACACGACTACTACAACACAAAATATGTGATTCATAATGTAATAAGATTGGATAGAAAAAGTCACATTAATGTAATACATAATTTAATTATAATATTTTATTCTAAAGCAAAATTTTTCATAGAGAACTTTCATCTATATTTTGAAAATATAAGCCATTTTGAAATATAGTTTTAGTATTTCATATAGCAGAGAAATTAAAATCTGTGCCAGTGCACAGTAGTTTATAGGTTCTTTATATAAAATATGCATCTAACTTAATCAAGTGCCACATAATGTACACATTTTATTTATTTACAAGATAAACTCTTATCAACTGTATTTTCAGGACTGGGCAATGTTCAAGGACCTGGACATGCAGAAGTTAAACTATGTTTATTTATTTTTTTCTTTAGACTTGCTGCAATGTCTATAACAAAAGAGCAAGTATACTTTACAGTGATAGTGTCCAGATAAAAATTGTCTCCAGGTGCTGTAGGCTCTCTGGAATGTCACATATTTCAGACTAAACTGGGGATGTAAGAAGTTGGCTAAAAAGTTTACATCTGATTTATATTTTAAGTGATATGTAGAAGATAGCTAACTGAAACTGGAGTCAACAAATAAATTCAAGTAATAATAGTGTAAGTATGCTTCCCACTCTCTCAATGGTAGTTTAAATACGCTCTATTAAACTCACTTTTCCCCCTTCTCTGCCTGCGTGAAATCTAAGTTAGGGTATGTAAGTTATCCTTTCATTTTCAGATACAAAATATTCTCTCATATCTAGTTCAAAATCATCAAATAATGAGAAAACATCTGATTTTAGAAATATTTAAAAATGAATTCGTCCAGTGTAGTGATGGAAATTAACAGTATTTGAAATGAAAGTTTTCTTCTTGTTCTTGCTCCCTTATTCCTTAAGCTGTATTCTGAAGAGAACGAAGTGAGTCTTGATTGGCTGATTAATTTCTCTTCCTCTACCTAAATCTGCCTTTTTCTGAATTATGATTTTTGAACCCAAAGGGCTCAAAAATAGGAAAGAGAGAGGTAAAAGAGACAGAAAAGTCTTTCTTGTAAGACAGTTTTGTGTTGTTTTATTTTGGCTATAATAAATACTTAAAACGGAGGTTTCCTCACAGCCTTCTTTAACACTTCTCCCTTTTACTACCTTCACCTTGGACATCCAGCATTAACCTTTCCTTCCTGGTCCCTGATAGACACGCCATTTTCATCCCTCCTCAGTGTGCTAACACCCCAAGGCAGGTTTCTACCCACCGTCACAACAAAACTCTATCCTATAGGTGTTTTTTCTGTTTCATTTTTTGTCCTCCCTCCCTCCCTCCTTCCCTCCCTCCCTCCCTCCCTCCCTCCCTCCTTTCCTTCCTTCCTTCCTTCCTTCCTTCCTTCCTTCCTTCCTTCCTTCCTTCCTTCCTTCTTCCCTCCCTTCCTTCCTTCCTTTTTTTTTTTTTTTTACTTCTCTCTCTCTCTGTCTTTCTGTGTGTGTCAGGGGTTGGGGGCAGGGGGTAGTTGGATGTGCATGTTTCCTCCAATGATGCTTTTAGTTTTTCATCGTTAACTCTTTAATTTTCTTCAGGAAAGATGTGAGGTAAAGGGTCACAACAAATGTTTTTGTCTTTCTTTTCTAATCCTGCATTTATTTGCCTTTGAGTACACAATAATTGCCGCTTTTTGCTTTTAGCTTCAGTTAAAATTGAAATGGAACAAATCCAGATTTAATAAGCCGTTACATAAATAAAACTTCTCAAACATTTAGCATGTGCTTGATAGTGAGATATACATATATTATCCCATTTAATAGTCTTATACTATGAAGACCATTATTATGGTGAACAAAAGACAGACAAAAAAGAATAAATATTTATGATTTCATTTATGTGAAGTTTAGTGATTGTCTGGGCATGAGGGTAGAGGGTGTCAGATTGACCAACAAGAACATTTCTGTGATGAAGGAAATGTTCTCTGTCACATAGGTAGCAATTAAATAGGTATATATGATTACCAAAACTCATACAAAAGAAAATTTAGTATTTGTGATTTTCTTATGCATAAATCATATCTTCATTTAAAAAATAAAACTGTAGATTCTCTGCTTAATTGGTTCTTAAACCAGATTAAACAGGAGAGAGTAAACAGATGGAGTTAAGGAAGAGTGGCTCACTGAGAGAGGACAACTAAGGAGCCTGCCACATTAAAAAAGCTTCTGGATTTCTGAGTGTAGCAACCTCTCCCACTCTCTGCATTTGGAAATCAGTTAATTAATTGTGATACAGAAAGGAAAGTAATATAAAGTAACCTGTACTACTATTATCTTTGCAATTCCATTGTAGGAAATCCTAAAGAAAGAGAATAATACTTTATTTTTCCTGGAGGCCAGAAAAAGAAAGAGTGGATAGATGCATGGTTTAAAGGTGGTTGTATCCATCCATGGCCAGCAATTGAGCCATAATTAACAGGCCAAGAAACACCAGAAATAGGAACAGAATAAATACAATAGGAATTCTATGATCTTCTCACTGGCCAACACCATTCTAGCACGCACACACACACACACACACCCCCAAACCTCAGACTTCAATGGATTGCTAATTAAGGGGAATCTCTGGAAAGTACAATATTTTTACCTCTTCCTTAAGTAGGCTTTATTTTTGAATATTGAACATTAAAATTTCACATACTACAATAAACATGACAAATTATTCTTTAGTGGAGGATAGAACCTTGAGCATATATTTCTCCTTTTTAAAGAAATCATATATTTAGAAAACAAAGACTTTTTAAATAATCAATATGCTTTTACAATGGAAACCTATCAAATCAAACACAGGCTCAGTATGTCCTGGGCATTTCTAATATTTAAAAAGTGTTTTGAATAGAAAGAATAGATGGCGGAGCAAGATGGCCGAATAGGAAGAGCTCCAGTCTCCAGCTCCCAGAGCAAGCGACACAGAAGACAGGAGATTTCTGCGTTTTCAACTGAGGAACGCAGCTCATCACCAGCAATGGATCAAAGCTGGATGGAGAATGACTTTGACGAGATGAGAGAAGAAGGCTTCAGTCCATCAAACTTCTCAGAGCTAAAGGAGGAATTATGTACCCAGTGCAAAGAAACTAAAAATCTTGAAAAAAGAGCGGAAGAATTGATAACTAGAATAATTAATGCAGAGAAGGCCATAAACGAACTGACAGAGATGAAAACCATGACACGAGAAATACGTGACAAATGCACAAGCTTCAGTACCCGACTCGATCAACTGGAAGAAAGAGTATCAGCAATTGAGGATCAAATGAATGAAATGAAGTGAGAAGAGAAACCAAAAGAAAAAAGAAGAAAAAGAAATGAACATAGCCTGCAAGAAGTATGGGATTATGTAAAAAGACCAAATCTACGTCTGATTGGGGTGCCTGAAAGTGAGGGGGAAAATGGAACCAAGTTGGAAAACACTCTTCAGGATATCATCCAGGAGAACTTCCCCAACCTACTAGGGCAGGCCAACATTCAAATTCAGGAAATACAGAGAACTCCACAAAGATACTCCTCGAGAAGAGCAACTCCAAGACACATAATTGCCAGATTCACCAAAGTTGAAATGAAGGAAAAAATCTTAAGGGCAGCCAGAGGGAAAGGTCGGGTTACCCACAAAGGAAAGCCCATCAGACTAACAGCAGATCTCTCAGCAGAAACTCTCCAAGCCAAAAGAGAGTGGGGGCCAATATTCAACATTCTTAAAGAAAAGAATTTTAAACCCAGAATTTCATATCCAGCCAAACTAAGTTTCATAAGTGAAGGACAAATAAAATCCTTTACAGATAAGCAAATACTTAGAGATTTTGTCACCATCAGGCCTGCCTTACAAGAGACCCTGAAGGAAGCACTTAACATGGAAAGGAACAATCGGTACCAGCCATTGCAAAAACATGCCAAAATGTAAAGACCATCAAGGCTAGGAAGAAACTGCATCAGCTAACGAGAAAAATAACCAGTTAATATCATAATGGCAGGATCAAGTTCACACATCACAATATTAACCTTAAATGTAAATGGACTAAATGCTCCAATGAAAAGACACAGACTGGCAAACTGGATAAAGAGTCAAGACCCATCAGTCTGCTGTATTCAGGAGACCCATCTCACATGCAGAGACATACATAGGCTCAAAATAAAGGGATGGAGGAAGATCTACCAAGCAAATGGAGAACAAAAAAAAGCAGGGGTTGCAATCCTAGTCTCTCATAAAACAGACTTTAAACCATCAAAGATCAAAAGAGACAAAGAAGGCCATTACATAATGGTAAAGGGATCAATTCAACAGGAACAGCTAACTATCCTAAATATATGTGCGCCCAACACAGGAGCACCCAGATTCATCAAGCAAGTCCTTAGAGACTTACAAAGAGACTTAGACTCCCATACAATAATAATGGGAGACTTCAACACCCCACTGTCAACATTAGACAGATCAATGAGACAGAAAGTTAACAAGGATATCCAGGAATTGAACTCATCTCTGCAGCAAGCAGACCTAATAGTCATCTACAGAACTCTCCACCCCAAATCAACAGAATATACATTCTTCTCAGCACCACATTACACTTATTCCAAAATTGACCACATAATTGGAAGTAAAGCACTCCTCAGCAAATGTACAAGAACAGAAATTATAACAAACTGTCTCTCAGACCACAGTGCAATCAAACTAGAACTCAGGACTAAGAAACTCAATCAAAACCGCTCAACTACATGGAAACTGAATAACCTGATCCTGAATGACTACTGGGTACATAACGAAATGAAGGCAGAAATAAAGATGTTCTTTGACACTAATGAGAACAAAGATACAACATACCAGAATCACTGGGACACATTTAAAGCAGTGTGTAGAGGGAAATTGATAGCACTAAATGCCCACAAGAGAAAGCTGGAAAGATCTAAAATTGACACTCTAACATCACAATGAAAAGAACTAGAGAAGCAAGAGCAAACACATTCAAAAGCTAGCAGAAGGCAAGAAATAACTAAGATCAGAGCAGAACTGAAGGAGATAGAGACACAACAAACCCTCCAAAAAATCAATGAATCCAGGAGTCGGTTTTTTGAAAAGATCAACAAAATTGATAGAATGCTAGCAAGACTAATAAAGAAGAAAAGAGAGAAGAATCAAATAGATGCAATGAAAAATGATAAAGGGGATATCACCACCAACCCCACATAAATACAAACTACCATCAGAGAATACTATAAACACCTCTACGCAAATAAACTAGAAAATCTAGAAGAAATGGATAATTTCCTGGACACTTACACTCTTCCAAGACTAAACCAGGAAGAAGTTGAATCCCTGAATAGACCAATAGCAGGCTCTGAAATTGAGGCAATAATTGATAGCCTACCAACCAAAAAAAGTCTAGGACCAGATGGATTAATAGCTGAATTCTACCAGAGGTACAAGGAGGAGCTGGTACCATTCCTTCTGAAACTATTCCAATCAATAGAAAAAGAGGGAATCCTCCCTAACTCATTTTATGAGGCCAGCATCATCCTGATACCAAAGCCTGGCAGAGACACAGCAAAAAAAAAGAGAATGTTAGACCAATATCCCTGATGAACATCGATGCAAAAATCATCAATAAAATACTGGCAAACTGGATCCAGCAGCACATCAAAAAGCTTATCCAACATGATCAAGTGGGCTTCATCCCTGGGATGCAAGGCTGGTTCAACATACGCAAATCAATAAACGTAATCCAGCATATAAACAGAACCAAGACAAAAACCACATGATTATCTCAATAGATGCAGAAAAGGCCTTTGATAAAATTCAACATCCCTTCATGCTAAAAATGCTCAATAAATTCAGTATTGATGGAACGTATCTCAAAATCATAAGAGCTATTTATGACAAACCCACAGCCAAAATCATACTGAATGGGCAAAAACTGGAAAAATTCCCTTTGAAAACTGGCACAAGACAGGGATGCCCTCTCTCACCACTCCTAGTCAACATAGTGTTGTAAATTCTGGCTAGGGCAATCAGGCAAGAGAAAGAAATCAAGGGTATTCAGTTAGGAAAAGAAGAAGTCAAATTGTCCCTGTTTGCAGATGACTTGATTGTATACTTAGAAAACCCCATTGTCTCAGCCCAAAATCTCCTTAAGCTGATAAGCAACTTCAGCAAAGTCTCAGGATACAAAATTAATGTGCAAAAATCACAAGCATTCTTATACACCAGTAACAGACAGAGAGCCAAATCATGAATGAACTTCCATTCACAATTGCTTCAAAGAGAATAAAATACCTAGGAATCCAACTTACAAGGGATGTAAAGGACCTCTTCAAGGAGAACTACAAACCACTGCTCAGCGAAATAAAAGAGGACACAAACAAATGGAAGAACATACCATGCTCATGGATAGGAAGAATCAATATTGTAAAAATTGCCATACTGCCCAAGGTAATTTATAGATTCAATGCCATCCCCATCAAGCTACCAATGAGTTTCTTCACAGAATTGGAAAAATGTGCTTTAAAGTTCATATGGAACCAAAAAAGAGTCCGCATTGCCAAGACAATCCTAAGTCAAAAGAACAAAGCTGGAGGCATCACGCCACCTTACTTCAAACTACACTACAAGGCTACAGTAACCAAAACAGCATAGTACTGGTACCAAAACAGAGATATAGACCACTGGAAGAGAACAGAGTCCTCAGAAATAATACCACACATCTACAGCCATCTGATCTTTGGCAAACCTGAGAGAAACAAGAAATGGGGAAAGGATTCCCTATTTAATAAATGGTGCTGGGAAAATTGGCTAGCCATATGTAGAAAGCTGAAACTGGATCCTTTCCTTACTCCTTATACAAAAATTAATTCAAGATGGATTAGAGACTTAAATGTTAGATGTAACACCATAAAAACTCTAGAAGAAAACCTAGGTAATAGTGTTCAGGACATAGGCATGGGCAAGGACTCCATGTTTAAAACACCAAAAGCAACGGCAACAAAAGCCAAAATTGACAAATGGCATCTAATAAAACTAAAGAGCTTCTGCACAGCAAAAGAAACTACCATCAGAGTGAACAGGCAACCTACAGAATGGGAGAACATTTTTGCAATCTACTCATCTGACAAAGGGCTAATATCCAGAACCTATAAAGAACTCAAACAAATTTACAAGAAAAAAACAAACAACCCCATCAAAAAGTGGGCAAAGGATATGAACAGACAGTTCTCAAAATAAGACATTCATACAGCCAGCAGACACATGAAAAAATGCTCATCATCACTGGCCATCAGAGAAATGCAAATCAAAACCACAATGAGATAACATCTCACACCAGTTAGAATGGCAATCATTCAAAACTCAGGAAACAACAGGTGCTGGAGACGATGTGGAGAAATAGGAACACTTTTACACTGTTGGTGGGATTGTAAACTAGTTCAACCATTATGGAAAACAGTATGGTGATTCCTAAGGATCTAGAACTAGAAGTACCATATGACCCAGCCATCCCATTACTGGGTATATACTCAAAGGATTATAAATCATGCTGTTATAAAGACACATGCACACGCATGTTTATTGCGGCACTATTCACAATAGCAAAGACTTGGAATCAACCCAAATGTCCATCCGTGACAGACTGGACTAAGAAAATGTGGCACATATACACCATGGAATACTATGCAGCCATCAAAAAGGATGAGTTTGTGTCCTTTGTAGGGACATGGATGCAGCTGGAAACCATCATTCTCAGCAAACTATCACAAGAACAGAAAACCAAACACCGCATGTTCTCACTCATAGGTGGGAACTGAACAATGAGATCACTTGGACTTGAGAAGGGGAACATCACACACTGGGGCCTATCATGGGGAGGGGGGAGGCGGGAGGGAGGAGGGGTTGCACTGGGAGTTATACCTGATGTAACAAACCTGCACGTTATGCACATGTACCCTAGAACTTAAAGTATAATAATAATCAATGAAAAAAATAAATAAATAAACATTCTAAGTTTTAAAAAAAGTGTTTTATTTAAAATTATAGGGGGGATAATTATGAGAAGTCTTGATACTAAAGTTTCCAAAGCTATCCCTTGTTATTTCTAGAGGATGAGACATTAAGGAACTAAAGAAAAGGAAAGGAATTTTTATGGGGAATGTAAATTTATATTTAAGCGTAGTAATAATGGAGGTAAGACTTTTATTTTCTCTCTCTGCTTGTCTTTTTGCTCTACATGGGAACACAGAGCATGTGCATCCCTATCTGTAGGAGTTGGTTTTGGTGGGTTTCATAACTTCAGGAAAAGAGATGCTGTACCCTCTGATCTAGTAAGAGGAGGAAAATAGACCATCTCAAAGTTACAATTTCTATAGCTGAAACCAGCATATACTAGCCTTGTAAATAAGAATACACTCATACGGTAAGATGCCCATTTCCTTTAACAGAGAGAAGAGAGTCATTTTCCTTATTAGAAAATACGTTCAGTGTTAGATGTGTTCAAGGCTCTTAATGTATGTTGAGTAGGTCTCAGACTCAGGGCAGATAGATGGCTGTAAGACAAAGAAGATTTAGCAATTTCCATGTCCTCAGTGTTTGTATATTTCCCAGAAGCTTTTTGTCCTTGCCCCCGATGCTTATCTGAAATGCAGAGCCTGAAATCAGAGGAATTTCAGATAATCAGGTAGATAAGAGCAATTGGACTCTGAGGAGGCTCACATAAATTATATCTTTAAATGTGTGCTGTTGATTGTTTTCCTTCATGTCCTGTTTGACACACATTGCAGGTATTTCTTCTAGGAAAATTTTCAGTTCTGACAATATTGTTTGAGTGTTTTTAAGTGACTAGTTTGGTCCTAAAGAATCTGCTTGATTCACTTGCACATAGAAAACTCATAAAAATTGAAAGGCGTCAATAATTTTAAATCATTCTGTATTGCTCATGGAGATTTAAATTTCAGCACTAATATTTTTTATTAGCACTTTAATTTGGAAGGTACCAGGCTCCTACAAGATTTAAAATTATTGGAGCATTTCAAAATTTTATAAGCTTTCCAGTAAGGTGTGGCTGTGGTTCTGGGCTTGTAAAGTGAAGCATAATTTAAAGTTAATTTAAATAATTTAAGTACTGCAGCCTTGAGGGGAATTTTTTGTCTTTCAAACTGGAATTCGTGATAGAAGATTAAGATTATGTTACAAAGAGGAAATAATTTTCTAATAAAAATTGTAATAATTCTGGTTCATATTGAAAGTCAGTTGTTTATTTTTGTCAATTCATATTTCAACTTGTATTTTAATACTATTATTGTTTTTGTATCCTTAATTTTTGAGAAATTTTACTCAAATAGTGTTTAACAATTTGATAAAATTGTTCAGCTTTATCAAACTAAATTGATGTCTCAAGTGACAGATCTCAGATCTACGTCCTTAGTCTGATCTTATTTGGTGGTATGATAATAAATTGGATGATGATCTTGGAAAATGCCTGTTTTAGGGTATAATAGAAAGTGATTAGGGTTGAACTGATTGAATAAGAACACTGTTAGTCAAGAAGACATTATGATAATGAATTGCATCCTAGAAAATATTTTTTACAAAAAAAGAAAAGACTTTCACTTGAAAATAAATATCTAACTGGTACAATTAAGATTTCAAGAAAAATTGTTATTATATTTAAGAAAGACAAATATTTTGTAGAGGAAACACACCATGAGTCATGGACAAAACAACAAAAACTCTAAATAAAATTATAGAAAACATTAATTTATTTAGAATGCTGTGAGTAGGGGAAGCAGAAATTCATCTTCTGTATATGTATAAAACCATGGAGCAAATATTCAATCCTTTTTCTTCTTTCAAATATTTCTGGACATCATAAAGTCATATTGAAATATATTCAGATAATTTACATTTGAAATTGCAAAGGACAAAGAAACCTGCAGATTTAGGGGCATTGCACCAAGAAGTAAATGTCCCAGGGAGGTTGATTTATTTTAAATAATTGAAAGGCCTTCACTTGTAAATGGTGGTTTGCCTTTTTGTTCAAATTTTCTGCCTTGGACAAATGAAACGAAGACTTGAGAGATGTTTATATATTAAATATAGTGAAGAAAATTATAAAGATAGAACTACTTAAAACCAAAAGAGACTTTTTGGATATGATTTTTCTGACAGAGGAATCTGCTCCAAAATTAGAGATTCAATTCTAAGGAATTTGTTGATTAAGGTAAATGGTGACTGCAGAAACATAATATTTGAATTTTCATTGGCTTTTTACAAATAAAGTTTATTTCTCACTCATCCAGTGAAATGTCAATGTTCTTGGTTTGGCAACTTTTGATGTTGTCACTTAAGGGACTTATCCCATTTCAGCTTGTGACTTTCCTTCCCCTTAACCAGTCCTCCATGGTTCCAGTCTCCTAACACTATGAAACAAATAGCCTTAACTCGAAGTGACTTAGAACAATGATGTATTACTTTTGTTACATTTCTGGTAGTCATGGCTGGGATCATATGAAGACATCTTTATTAACGCATGTGGATTGAGATTACTGAAAAAAAATAGATACTGATTGGTTATATTTCTCCCCACATGACCTCTCTATGTGGGTAATATGGGTTTATTCATACAATCGCCAGCCCAGGATAGTCAAATTTCTTATATAAATCACTTATCCCAGAGTCTCAGAGTAAGTATATAAGGAAATTATAGTAGGAACTGCAACATTTCTATAATCTAGACTCTGTAGTTCAAAATTTTAACTTCGACCACATATTATTGGTCAAGAATGTTACTCAGCTTAGCCCAGACTAAAAAAAAAAAAAATAGGTTTTGTTCTAAACACTCTAAAATCTCAATAGGAGGAGAGTTAAAAATCTGCGGCCATCTGGATCCTCTGAAGAAAAGAAAAGATAACAATCAATCAAAAATCAGAATTTAGCCTTGTGGCAACAAGACTTTACCTAACTTAAGAAGAAACCTAGAAAATAAGAGTCTAGCAAGAGGTGTATTCCCAAAAGGAAAGGGAAACATGTTATGTGAACACGTAACTAGTTTTGTCACATGCAAATATACTGAAAATGTTCAATAATTTTGTCACACATCCTGTTCTGCATTTCAGGTTGTTCCAGTTAACCAGTTTCCCCAGGGGTGACTTGTTTCCTTCAATTCAATTAGTGTCAAAGCTGAGTCTTAGGTACCATTTGATGACAAGCAGATTTTTCTGGGTAAGTTGGATAGCACGATCAGACCTGTGGTATGGGCCAGCTACAGTCAGGGGATCATTAGGTTATATAACCCACTGACCAGGAAGCTCATTTGGAGACAGCAAGCATAAGAGCAAAAGAGAACACCCAGGTCGGAAAGCACAGTCCAACAGAAACCTGATCTAGGAAGAGATATCCATCTCTTTTATAATATTCTATTCATCAGAAGTGAATGGATAGTGTAGTAAGTAGTGTATTCCCTTCACATCATCAGGAGGAGACTATACCAGGGTGTGAATAGCAGTAGGCAGCATTCATTGGGGACTATTTTATAAGCTACCACAAATAGATACATTAATTTGACATACCACATATCATCATCGAGCAATTATAGATTAAAATATAAAACATTATTTTTTATTTATTCTATCAAATCAATAAAATAACTGTAATACCATTGGCAGGTTTTAAATAGCACAGGGCATAAACTTATATATTTGCTATATAGATTTTTTTTTTCTAAGAGCATTTTCAACAATGTTTTGAAAACTCTTGGCTTGGTTCATTTCTCTTTCACTCTCTGAGAATCTCTCCACCTGTCATGGTCATGACACAAGCTTGCAACACTGAATCAGTCACACAGATGTATAGAACAACTCATGTCTTGTTTCTGTTTCTCATAACATATTTTAATAACAGGTAGTTATGTTGTATCAATGCATCTTGTAAAACTCTGTATCTAGAAAAATATTATAGAAGAGTAGTCACAGATATTGCCACAGTAAAACAGCAAAAAGAAAGGAAAAAGTACAGTTTTCCTTCCTTGTATGAATGGTAGCATCTTTGCAAGTTTACTTTAACCTATCAGTCAGTCATTACAGGAGTTAAAACTTGCCTCTAAATTATCTCAATGTACTGCAGATATGAGGACATTATTTGTATATTTAATTAGGTAGTATCATATATACCTACATAGAATAGTATATAAATGTAATTTACATACATAAAATGCATATATGTGTAGGTTATATAATATATATTATTAATACCCCCATGACACAAGTTTACCTATGTAACAAGTGTGCACTTGTACCCCTGAACTTAAAATAAAGTTAAAACAATTTTTAAAAATTAAAGGGAAAAAATTATATGTATATATAACATATGTACATTATGTATATGTATATTATATAATATACACACATATCTTCAACTGTCCGGCCTCCAGAAATGAGCAATAAATTCCTATTGTTTATAAATTACCCAGTATAAGATATTTGCTATAGCAGTCTGAATGGATTAACAGAGGAATATATGTCTGGTTTTTCCTCTCTCGGTGATAAGAATAATCTTCAGGTTGAGGTGATGACAGCCAGCTCTACTTCTCCCATCATAACTTCCTCCTTAATAGTTCATTTAACATTTTCACCAATTAATAATCTTTACCTGAATCAATTATTTCATCAGGAGTTGCAAAACTGTAATTTTCCTATTCTATTTCTTCCACAAGTATTAGCTGGAATTCTATTGTAAAACATAATTTCACATTGCCTACTGAGGGCATATATCTGCTTATCTTGTGCTAGTCTCACAAAAGTTGGTGGGTTGACTAAATACTAATAATTTCATAGAATTTGTGAAGATTTCTTATCATCAAATTTTTTGAGGATGTTGTATCAGTTATGATTTTATCAGAAAAGTGGAACCACAAGAAGATATATATAATAAGACATTTGGTGTACAGATTTGATTTAGACAATTGTGGAAACTGGTTAAACAATCTATAATCATCACTTCTGTGTGTGTGGCAACCTGAAATAGAACTGGTGGTTAGGAAGAAATGATGTACATGAATGAAGTAAAAAAAGAACAGATTGATCCTTTTTTGAGGATGAATGGCACTCTTGTTATTCTGTCACTACTTTGAAGCACTCAGCCTAGGTAACAATGGAGAACCTAGCTGCCTTCCCCAGGGAACTAAATGTACACCTTCTCTAAGAGATATAAGAGTTGAAGTTGTTGCAAGTCCAGCTTTCTCCTCACCCAACAAAGCAAGATAACAGATAAGGCACAGAAGCATGAAAGACAACAGTGTCTCATCGTTGGTTCAAACCTGGTAAGTAGCACAAGAATAAATCTGCTACTTCACCTCTTTCTTAAATTTCAAACAAAACATGATTTAGACCTCCTCTTAACTCTGCAGGGAAGAAAACTTTGTGAAGTACAATTTAAACTCAGCTAAATTGATGTAATACAAAGCTATCACAAATATCTTCCATTCCATGATTTTTAACAAAACCACAAAAACAGATATCACATTTGGTCTTATTTGGGGAAGTTTTTGGGAGAGATTCAAACAGAAAAAAAGTGGCTGCTCTGTCATTTTATTTTCTTTCATTCTTAAAGAAAAAATCTCAAACAAATTAGTATAAATAAAACAATAGCTTTGACAAGTATTTAGAGTTATGAACAATTTATGCACAAATAAATGTCAGCTTATGTTGCAAAGAATAAAAAAACAACTTTCTTGTTTGATTTTATTTTGTTACAAAGACAGTAGAAGCATAATGACTAAAATTATTGATTTCTGAATCAGACAGAAATCCTAAAACTGAATCTCAGGTTTGTCCTACACTATTAGTATAATCTTTGGTATTTCACTTAACTTTTAGAATTTCAACTATTTTTTTCTGTAAAAATGGAGGAAGGAATACCAGACTTTCACAGTTACTCTGAAAGATTAATGAGAAAATGTAGGCTTATTGCCTGCATATTCTGTTTTTAAAAATGATAGCTTTAAACATATTCTTACTATTACTATTTTTCTAACACTTTCCTCACCACCCCTTAGAATTTTTAGGAAGAGATTAAGTAATACTTATGTGATATTAACCTAGTACTTCAGTCATTAGCTTGCAGATCACCATTTAATAGTTACTAGAGACTACTCTTTTAATCCAGAATTGAATCAACAATGACTATATATAAATGAAATCTTCCATCTTAACTTATAATTAAAAGCCAAAATTTTCAGCTTCAGAATACATATATCACACACAAATGAAAGTTGTATTAAAGTCTGAATATATTACATTTAGTGCTTCTTCCTATTCCCCAAGATCTGTAATTCCATTATTAATGGAATTTAGAATTTTTTTGCAACACTTTCTCCCAAAGCTATGATGATTTTTACTCCTTGTAAACTAAGATTTCTTGGTATTTGCAAATTTATTACTTTCCAAAGCATCTAGTCAACAAAATAATCTATAATTTTTAGCATGTAGAATTTTACTTAAAATAAAATAAAGATGAAGGATTTTCTTTAAGAATATTCTATGTTTTCAACATGTAAAATTGACTTCTCATGTTAATAAGCTTCTTTGTTACTATATTTTCAAGTCTGCATGGGTGCAGTCTCATAATGCATCTCGTTTATTTTATGATTTATATTAAGGTAGTGAAAAGAGACCTGAAGCAACTCATTCACTCACCAAATCCTGGCTAAGTGCCTGCTTTATGCCAGTTTCTGTATTATGTGAGGTCACTCGCTACCAGAAAAGCAAAACATTTTCTATTCTCAAGGAAATACTCATGCAGAGAAGACAAGACAGGTACACATTTATCCAAAACTCCAGACCATCTGTGAAGAAAACCTTTATATAAGTCCAATCAAAAAGTGTGAAATTACAAAAAGCTAGCCACTATATTTTATTATTAAATTTTCAAGAGATGTTTCTCAGGTAGTAATTTTTTTTTGTTTTTTTTGTTTTTTGTTTTTTGTTTTTTTTTTTTTTGAGATGGAGTCTCACTCTGTCGCCCAGGCTGGAGTGCAGTAGCATTATCTCAGCTCACTGCAAGCTCTGCCTCCTGGGTTCACGACATTCTCCTGCCTCAGCCTCCCGAGTGGCTGGGACTACAGGCGCCTGCCACCACATCTGGCTAATTTTTTGTATTTTTAGTAGAGATGGGGTTTCACCATGTTAGCCAAGATGGTCTCGATCTCCTGACCTCATGATCCGCCCACCTCAGCCTCCCAAACTGCTGGGATTACAGGTGTGGGCCACCGCGCCTGGCCATGAGGTAGTAAATTTTGATAGCCATTCCAAACGGGAGAACTTGCCCAAAACAAAGTGGCTATAGGCCCCATACAACTCCAAAATCCAGTGAGGCAGTCAAATCTCAATTCTCCCAAATGATATTCTTTGACTCTGTGTCTCACATCCAGGTCATGCTGATGTAAGAGGTGGGTTCTCATGGTCTTGGGCAGCTCCACCCCTGTGGCTTTGCAAGGTACAGCCTCCCTCCTGGCTGCTTTCATGGGCTGGCATTAAGTGTCTGCAGCTTTTATAGGCACACAATGCAGTCTGTCAGTGGATCTAGCATTATGGGGTCTGGAGGATGGTGACCCTTTTCTCACACCTTCACTAGGTAGGGCCACAGTGGGGACTCTATGAGGGGACTTAATCTAACATTTCCCTTCCGCACTGCCCTAGTAGGGGTTCTCCATGAGGGCCTTGCCCCTGCAGCAAACTTCTTCCTGGGCATCTAGGCATTTCCATACATCCTGTGAAATCTAGGTGGAGGTTCTCAAACCCCAGTTCTTAACTTCTGTGTACCCTCAGGATCAACACCACGTGGAAGCTACCAAGATTTGAAACTTGCACTCACTGAAGCCATGGCCTGAGCTGTACCTTGGCCTCTTTCAGTCATGGCTAGAGTGGCTGGGATACAGGACACCAAGTCCCTATGCTGCACACAGCAGGGAGACCCTGGGTCAGCCCATGAAACCATTTTTTCCTCCTAAGCCTCCAGGCCTATGATGGGAAGGGCAGCGACAAAGGTCTGTGACATGCCCTGGAGACATTTTCCCCATTGTCTTGGTGAGTAACATTTGGCTCCTCATTACTTATGCAAATTTTGGCAGTTGGCTTGATTTTTTCCTCAGAAAATGGGTTTGTGTTTTCTATCACATTGTCAGGCTGCAAATTATCTGAACTTTTGTGCTCATTTCCCTTTTAAAACTGAATGCTCTTAATAGCACCCAAGTCACTTCTTAAATCCTTTGCTGGTTAGAAATTTCTTCTGCCAGACACCCTAAATCATCTGCCTCAAGTTTATAGTTCCACAAATCTCTAGGTCCAGAGCAAAATGCCACCCATCTATTTGCTGAAACACAACAAGAGTCACTTTTACTCCAGTTCCCAACAAGTCCCTCATCTTCATCTGAGACCCCCTCTCCCTGGATTTCATTGTCCATATTATTAACAGCATTTTGGTCAAAACCATTCAACAAGTCTCTGGGAAGTTCCAAACTTTCCCACATCTTTCTGTCTTCTGAACTCTCCAGGTCTCTAGGAAGTTCCAAACTTTCTGACATTTTCCTATCTTCTTCTCAGCCCTCTAAACTGTTCCAAACTCTGCCTGTTACACAGTTCCAAAGTCACTTCCACATTTTTGGGTATTTTTAGAGCAGCACCCCACTCTACCAGTACCATTTTACTGTATTAGTCTGTTTTCACACTGCTGATAAAAACATACCTGAGACTAGGTAATTTATAAAGAAAAATGTTTAATGGACTCACATTTCCACATGGCTGGAGGGGCTTCACAATCACAACAGATGGTGAAAGGCATGTCTTACATGGTGGCAAAGAGGGAAATGAGAACCAAGCCAAAGGAGTTTCCTCTTATAAAACCATCATATTTTATGAGATTTATTCACTACCATGAGGACAGTATGGGGGAAAGTGCCCCCATGATTCGGTTATCTTCCACCATGTCCCTCCCACAACATGTGGAAATTATGGGAGCTGTAACCCAAGATGAGATTTGGGTGGAGACACAGCCAAGCCCAGTCCAGGTAGTTTAGATATATTTTGGTTACAGGGTTGTGAGTACTTGGTGACAGACTACCTTATATAACAATGAAATTCCTGGTTTGGGTCACTGGATGAAAACTACTACAACTTGCAGATGTGGGAAAGTCTGATAGAAGAACAGGTTAATAAAAGATAATGTTGATAACAAAATATTTACTATTACCTATTCTTATAAGATTGTCAAGAAGAAACTTGTATATTTAGAGTACATATCTGAGAATTTGGTCAACACAATAGATGTATATTCTTGTATTACCGGCATAGAATCTGCATAATAATTAAACATATATATAAGTGAATGAGGAGGAGATTGTAAAGAAAAAGGGTAGGAAGCCTGAATAAGAACAAAACTATGAAAACCTCCATAATATTAAGTGTGCAGATGTGAGTTAGAGGCTGCAAGAGAGAGAAGAAGTAGTAATTATAGACTAGGAAAAGAAAACAAGGAGAGGCAAGAGAAGAGAATGTTTAAAGAAGAGAATAGTGAAGTACCACCCCAAATGCTGCTAAGCATATAGAAATGATAACCAATTTTTTTAATCTATTGGATTTGGCCTCATAAAAATTCTAATAATCCTTGCAAAATACATACTTTAGTAGAGTCATGCAGATGGAAGTCTGGTTAGAGTGGATTGAATAAGGAATAAGATATGAACAAGGAAAGCCAACCGAACTTGGCAAAAAATATGTGATAACAACTAAATTGTCATGATAACTAATTATAGAAGTTTGGCTATGACAAGTAGTAGTAAAACAATGTTTACTATTGAGTGATATTTGATGCTAAAATTTGTTTGCTCCTAAAATTAATAATATAAAAATGTATTTTTGTGTATGTTCATGGGTATTATAAATTACAAAGAAACACAGAGATTTTGCAGAAAAGAGAAGGAACAGCCAAAGTAGCAATACAAGCAATTGTGGTAGGCAGCTTCCAAGATGGTTTCCAAAGATAAACTGCCTCCTGATAGTTGCACTCATATATTTTACCAGGCATATTCTGACAAAGAAACAGAATAGGGAGAAGATATGATATGTCTCTTCCAAATTAGTTAATTGGCTCAAAATTTCTGTTTGAATCACTCTTTCTCCCTCTCTCTTTCTGTCTCTCTCTCTCTGCCTCCCTCCCTCCCTCTCTCTCTTTTTATCAGGGAATCAAAAATCTTGGGCGGCCTGCAGGAAAAGCCTATGTGGTGAGGAACTGAAGCCTACTACCAACAGCCACGCGAGTGAGTTTGGAAGAGAATCCTCTCATATAGTTAAGGCTTCACAAGTAGTTCCTACTGAAATCTCTATAGTAGACTCAGGAGAGACTCTGACATAGAACACCCAGCTAACCATTATCAGAGTTCTGACCCTCAGAAAATGCAGACGATAGCAAATATTTGTTGTTTTTAGTTGATTTATTGAAAGTAATTTATTACAGAGCAATAAGAACTAATGTAGTTACAGAATGTATAAGTCAAGTTATTGGCCTTTCCTGGAAGAAACACAATTTACTACACAATGTTTATCTTAGTTTAGACAAAAATGTATACTAACATATGCCAATCTTATAGTACATAATAAATATCCTAATGAAGTAAATAAAAGTACTAATGTCATTTAGAGCAGGTAAGATTATATGAAGAAGAGGATGTCAAAAATGTGAAGACATTAATACAATCTTTGACATGATTACTCTAGTAATCTATACCATGTTAGAAGACTATTATCCTGAGTAAATTAATATAGGAAAAGAAAGTCAAATGCTGCACGTCCTCAATTATAAGTGGAAGCTAAACACTGAGTACACATGGACACAAAGAAGGAAATAATAGACACTGGGGCCCACTTGAAGATGAATGGTGGGATGTGTGTGATGATTGAAAATATATCTATTAGATATTATGCTGATAATATTGGTGACAAAATTATCTGTGCACTAAATCCCTGCACCATGCAATTTATCCATGTTACAAACTTGCACATATACTCCTTGAACCTAAAATAAAAATATGAAAGAAATTTTAAAAAATAAATACAAAAAAAGAAATCTTAATAATAATTTTTATATTATAATCAAAATGCAATTACCAACACAAATGAAATATTGTGTTGAGACAACACATTGAATTAATGAAACATTAATAGAATGCTTTCTTCCAGTTAGATGAAGTAAAATTGTTAAATTAAAATGAAATGTTCTAAAAACGTTCTAGAAATGCAAGCCAAGGTGATTGCCTAGATGCAACCAGGAACAACATCACCTACTGAGAGACCATGCCACTGGGAAGACCAGTAACTCTGAGAAAATCTTCAGTGGGAAGGCATTGAGAGTGGATTGAGGGAGGATGCTGACACTGGGCTAAAGGAGGAGGAATCTGGGAGTACTCCACAACATTGTCAAACACTGGATCTTGTACCTGAAAAACAATGGCTCCTGCGGAAGGGATATGAAGCCAGTCCAAATGAACCCACCTTATACCACACTCAAACTCTCAAAGGCATCAAAAAGTATAAATACAAAAACCCTGTCCAAAGGACAGCAACTTCAAAAATTAAATGAACATTAGCACACACAGATGAGAAAGAACCAGTGCATGAACTCTGGCAACTCAAAAAGCTGAAGTGCCTTCTTACCTTCAGGCAACTGCACAGGTTTCCCAGAAGTGGTTCTCAATGAGGCTAAACGGACTAAAATGAAATATATAGAATTGAGAATCTGGATAGGAAGGAAGGTCATTGAGATTCAAGAGAATCTATTAACAGCAGAATAAACCAAATTGAGGAAAGAATCTCAGAGCTTAAAGACTGGTACTTCAAATCAACTCAGTCCAACAAAAACAAAGAAAGAAGAATAAAAAAGAATAAAATCAGCAAGAAATATGAGGCTATGTAAAGAGACCAAAGCAAGCAACTTGGAAAATATATTTCAGAATATTGTCCATGAAAATTTCCTGAACCTCGCTAGGAAGCCTGATATTCAAATTCAGAAAATGCAGGAAACTCCTGTGAGATATGCAAGATGACCATCCCTAAGACACATAGTCATAAGAATCTCTAAGGTCAACATGAAAGAAAAAATATTGAAGGCAGCTAGAGAAAAAGGGCAGGTCACCTATAAAGAAAACTGCATCAAACAGTGGACATTTGAACATAAACCCCACAAACAGGAAGAGATTGGGGGTGTATATTCAGCATTATTTAAAAAAACTTCCAATCAAGAATTTCAATCCAGATTCATAAGCAAGGGATAAATAAGATGCTTTTAAAACAAGCAAATGCTAAGGGATTTCATTACCACCAGACCTCTTTACAAAAGGTCCTTAACGGAGTGCTAAATATGGAAAAGAAAGATCACTACTGGTCACCACAAAAACACATTTAAGTATGTAAGCCAATGACACTATAAAGCAATTATACAATCCAGTCTGCATATTAATCAGCTAACAACAAAATGACAGGAACAAATCCACACATATCAGTAATATTCTTGAACGTAAATTAGCTAAATCCTCCACTTAACATGCACAAAATGATAAGTTGTACAAAGAAACAAGACCCAACTAAATGTTGTCTTCAAGAGATCCATCTCATGTGCAATGATACTGGTAGGCTCAAAGTAAAAGGATGGAGAAAAATCAACCAAACAAATGTAAAACAACAAAAAAGTAGGAGTTGCTATTCTGATTTCAGGAAAAAAAAAAAAAAAAAAACTATAAGCCATCAATGATCAAAGAAGACAAAAAGAAGGATACTACATAATTGTAAAGGGCTCAATTCATCAAGAAGACGTAACTGTAACAAACATATATGCCTCCAACACAGTAGGATCCAGATTCATAAAATAAGCTCTTAGAGACCTATGAAGAGACTTTGATAATGACACAACAATAGTGAGAGAGTTCAACATTCCACTGAAACTATTAAACTGATCATTGAGGCAGAAACTAACAAAGATATTTAGGAATTAAATTTGATGCTTGAGTACATGGACCTAACAGACATCTACAGAATTCTTCACCCCAAAACAACAGAATATACATTATTTTCATTTCCATATTGCACGTACTCTAAAAGTGATGACACAATTTGCAATAAAATAATTATCAGCAAATAAAAAATAAAAGAAAGAAACTGAAATCCTACCCACCACACTCTTGGACCACAGCACAATAAAAACATAAATTAGTATTAAGAAGATTTCTCAAAAGCAAACAATTACATGACAATTAAACAATCTGTGTCTGAATGACTTTGAGTAACAAATAAAATTAAGGCAGAACTCAAGAAATTCTTCGATGAGAAGGAGAACAAAGATAAAACACACCAGAATCTCTGGGACATAGCTAAAGCAATGCTAAGAGGAAAGTTTATAGCACTAAACACCCACATGAAAAATATCTCAAATTAATAAACCAGCCTCACAGGTAGAACTAGACAGAGTAAACCAATCCCAAAGCTAGCAGAAGACAAGAAACAATGAAAATCAGAGCTGAACTAAGTAAAATGAGATTTAAAGAAAAATGAAACCAGAAATTTATTTAAAGAATAGATTCCTAGACCACTAGCTAGTTTAATGAAGAAAAAACATAGAGAAGATCCAAATAAACACAAGGAGAAATGACAAAGGGAACATTACTGCTAACCCCACAAAAACAAAAAGAAAAACATATAGACATTATTATGAAAACCTCTATGCACACAAACCAGACAACCTAGAATAAATGGATAAGAAACTCACTCAAAACAAGACAATTTAATGGAAATTGAACAACCTGCTCCTGAATGACTCCTGGGTAAATATTGAATTCAGGCAGAAATAAAGATGCTCTTTGAAACCAAAGAAAACAAAAAGAAAATGTACCAGAATCTCTGGGACACAGCTAAAGCAGTGTTAAGATGGAAATTCATAGTACTAAATGACCACATCAGAAAGCTAGAAAGATCTGCAATCGAGTACCTAACATCACAATCAAAAGAGCAAACTAATCCAAAAGCTAGGCAAAGACAAGAAATAATTAAGACCAGAGAAGAATTGAAGGAGACAGAGATGTGAAAAACCATCCCCAAAAAATCAATGAATCCAGGAGCTGTTTTTTTTGAAAAATTAACAAAATAGATAGATTGCTAACTAGACCAATAAAGAAGAGAGAGAAGAATCAAATAGACACAACAAAAAATGATAAAACATAAACGATTTCTGACCCCACAGAAATACAAACTACCGTCAAATAATACTATAAACACCTCTAAGCAAATAAACTAGAAAATCTATAAGAAATGGATAAATTCCTGGACCCATACACCCTCCCAAGACTAAACAAGGAAGAAGCTGAATCCCTGAATAGACCAATAACAAGCTCTGAATTGAGGCAGTAATTAATAGCCTACCAAACAAAAAAAAAAAAGCCCAAGATCAGGTGGATTCACAGGTGAGTTCTACCAGAAATATAGAGAGGAGCTGGTACCATTCCTTCTGAAAGTATTCCAAACAGTTGAAAAGGAGGAAGTCCTCCCTAACTCATTTTATGAGGTCAACATCATCCTGATACCGAAACCTGGCAGAGACACACACACAAAAAAGAAAACTTCAGACCAATATCCCTGATGAACATCGATGTGAAAATCCTCAATAAAATACTGGCAAACCAAATCCAGCAGCACATGAAAAAACTTATCCACTAGCATCAAGTTGGTTTCATCTCTGGGATGCAAGACTGGTTCAACACATGCAAATCAATAAACCGGATCCATCACATAAACAGAACCAAAGATAAAAAACACACGATTATCCCAATAGTTGCAGAAAAGGCCTTTGATAAAATTCAACATCCCATCATGTTACAAACACTCAATAAAATAGGTATTGATATAATATATCTCAAAATAATAAGAGCTGTTTAGGACAAACCCACAGCCAATATCATATTGAATGGGCAAAAGCTGGAAGCACTCCCTTTGAAAACCAGTACAAAACAAGGACACCCTCTCTCATCACCCCTATTCAGTTTAGTATTGGAAGTTCTGGTCAGGGAAATAAGGCAAGAGAAAGAAATAAAAGGTATTCAAATAGGAAGAGAGGAAGTCAAATTGTCTCTGTTTGTAGATGACATGATTTTATATGTAGAAAACCCCATCATCTCAGTCCAAAAACTTCCTGAACTGATAAGCAACTTCAGCAGCCTCAGAATAGAAAATCAATGTGCAAAACTCACACACACTCCTTTACACCAAAAAAGCAGAATGCCAAATCATGAATGAACTCCCATTTGTAATTGCTACAAAGAGAATAAAATACCTAGAAATACAGCTAACAAGGGAAGCAAAGGACTTTTTCAAGGAGAACTACAAGTCACTGCTCAAGGAAATAAGAGAGGACACAAACAAATGGAAAAACATTCCATCCTCATGGATAGGAAGAATCAATATTTTGAAACTGGTCATACTGCCCAAAGTAATTTATAGATTCAATGCTATTTCCATCAAACTACCAATGGCATTCTTCTTAGTATTAGAAAAAAAATATTTTAAATTTCATATAAAATCAAAAACGATCCTGTGTAGCCAAGACAATCCTAAGCAAAAAGGACAAAGCTGGAGGCATCATGCTACCTGACTTCAAACTATACTACAAGGCTACAGTAACCAAAACAGCATGCTATAGGTACCAAAACAGAAAAATAGACCAATGGAGCAGAACAGAGGCCTCAGAAGTAACACCACGTATCTACAACCATCTGATCTTCAACAAACCTGACAAAAACAAGCAATGGGGACAGGATCTTCTATTCAGTAAATGGTGCTGGGAAAACTGGCTAGTCATATGCAGAAAATGAAACTGGACCCCTTCCTTACACCTTACACAAAAATTAACTACGGATGGATTAAAGACTTAAATATAAAGCCCAAAACCATAAAAATCCCAGAAGAAAACCTAGGCAGTCATGGGTAGTCTTCATGACAAAAACACCAAAAGCATTTGCAACAAAAGCCAGAACTGACAAATGGAATCTAATTAAACTAAAGAGCTTCTGCACAGCAAAATAAATAAATAAATAAATAAACATTTTTAAAAAAGACAACTATCATCAGAGTGAACGGGCAACCTAGAGAATGGGAGAAAATTTTTGCAATCTACCCATGTGACAAACAACAAATATACAGAATCTACAATGAACTTAAACATACTTACAAGAAAAAAACAACCCAATCAAAAAGTGGGCAAAGGATATGAACAGACATATAAGACATTTATGGAGCCAAAAAACATATGAAAAAAAGCTCAACATCATTAATAATCAGAAAGATGCAAATAAAAACCACAATAAGATACCATCTCACACCAGTCAGAATGGTGATTACTACAAAGTCAGGAAACAATAGATGCTGGCAAGGCTGTGGAGAAATAGGAATGCTTTTATACTGTTGGTGGGAATGTAAATTAGGTCAACCATTGTGGAAGACAGTATGGTGATTCCTCAAGGAACCAGAAATAGAAATACCATTTGACCCAGTAATCCCATTACTGGGTACATACCAATGGAATATAAATCATTCTACTATAGAGACATGTGCACACATATCTTTATTGCAGCACTGTTTACAATAGCCAGGACATGGAACCAACCCAAATGCCTATCAGAGATAGACTAGATAAAGGAAATGTGGTACATATACACCATGGAATACTATGCAGCCATAGCAAGGAATGAGATCATGTCCGTTTGCAGGATCATGAATGAAGCTGGAAGCCATCATCCTCAGCAAACTAACACAGGAACAGAAAACTGAACATTGCATGTTTTCATTCATAAGTGGGAGTTGAACACTGAGAACATGTGGACACAGAGAGGGCAACAATACCTACCAGGGCCTGTTGGGGAGTGGGGAATGATGGGAGGGAACTTAGAGGAAAGGTCAATTGGTGGAGCAAATCACCATGGCACACATATACCTATGTAACAAACCTGCATGTTCTGAACATGTATCTTGTTTTGTTATTGTTGTTGTTTAGAAGAAATATTTTAAAAGGGCAAAAAATTAAAAAAAAAAACGGTTTTGAGATAACTGGCTAGCCTTATGCAGAAAATTGAAATTGAACCCCTTCCTTACTCATATACAAAAATAGACCAAGATGGATTAAAGATTTCAATGTAAAACCTAAAACTATAAAAATCCTGGAAGAAAACCTAGGAAATTCCATTCTCGACATAGGCACTGGCAAAGATTTCATGATGAAAACGCCAAAAGCAATTGCAACAAAAACAAAAATTGACAAATGGAATCTAACTAAACTAAAGAGCTTCTGCACAGCAAAAATAGAAGTCTGAACAGAATAAACAGCAACCTATATAATGGGAGAAAATATTTGCAAACTACGAGTCCCACAAAAGTCCAGAATACATAAGGAACTTTAACAAATCAACAAGCCAAACAAACAAACAACCACATTAAAAAGTAGGCAAAGGATATGAACAGACATTTTTCAAAAGAAGATATACATTCCACCAATAAGCAAATGAAAAAGTGCTCCACATCACTAATCATTAGCAAAATGTTAGTGAAAACCATGCAACACCATCTCACGTTAGTCAGAACATCTATTATTAAAAAGTGAAAAAAAAAAAAAAACAGGTACTGGAAAGGCTGTGGAGAAAAGCAAATGCTGATAAACTGATGGTGGGGATGTAAATTAACTCATCCCCTGTGGAAATCAGTTTGGAGATTTCTCAAAGAACTTTGAACTACCATTTTACCCAGCAATCCCATTATTGAGATATACCCAAATGAATAAAAATCATTCTACCATGAAGACACATGCACACATGTGTTCATCACACCATTATTTACAATAGCAAGGACATGCAATCAACCTAAATGCTCATCACCATTAGACTGGATATAGAAAATGCGGTACACATGCACTATGAAATACTATGCAACTGTAAAAAAGAGTGAAATAATGACATTTGCAGCAATGTGGATGGAGTTGAAGGGTATTATACTAAGTGAACTAACACAGGAACAGAAAACCAAATATTGCGTGCTCTCACTTATAAATAGGAGCTTAATAATAAGTACACATGGACACAAAGAAGGGAATGAAAGACACTGGGGTCTACTTGAGAGTGGAGCATGGAAGGAGAATTAGGATCAAAAAAATACCCAATGGGTACTATATCTATTAGTTGGGTGATAAAATAATTTGTACACCAAACTCTCACAACACATAATTTACCTATATGACAAACCTACACATGTAACCCTAAAATAAAATTTTAAGAAGAAGTAAATAAAAATATAAATGTTCTAACAATCAAAAATTACAAATTTAATTATTAAAAAGGAAAATATAAAGCATCTAATATAAATATTTATTAACTGTTCAGATATTTTGTGTAATATTTCACAATTTACTTTAAATAAATTGATAAACACATACTGGGATAATTGGGAAAATTATTTTAGTTACATATTTGTCAACCATCCACATGTATACAGCATGGGTCTAATGATTTTTAATATCAGCTTGAAGCACTGCAGTTCAGTTCTGTTAAAGAAAAGGACAATTTTAAGTGAACAAAGCCATTACTTGTGACAATCTAATATGATTTTTGGGATCTAAGATTCTTGACTTGATATTAGTCAAAAGGCTGAGAAGTGATTGGTGGGGCAAGTGGTGGTCTAAGATTCTGAAAAGAGAAACATAACCCATTATATAATAATCAACTTGTTTGGGTGAAAAATACGATCTAATATTGAGAAAGTATTTCAAGTAGGAGCAACAGCTGCAATTCAACAAACATCAATAATTCTTTTAATTTTAATGTCCTCCTCTACAGTACAATAATTATTATCTTTTCTTGAATGTATATATTTTAATTATTTGAAGGATTTGTAAAAATGCAGAACACTTGCTCCTATTTTTCAGAAATTTACTTTTATAAGATTTGACATGGGTACAGTAATATAATTTTCAATGTTTAATCCAGGTGCATATTTAAGAGATTTTACCCTAGAATAACATGGATGCAGCTGGAGGCCATTATATTAAATGAATTAATACAGGAATAGAAAATCAAATCTTGCATGTTCTCACTTACCAGTGGAAGCTAAACACTGAATACACAAAGACACAAAATGTAAATGGTAGACACTGGGAAATACTAAAGGGGGAGGGTGAGAAGTGGTTGCGGATAAAAAACTACCTATTGGGTTATGATGCTCACTACCTGGGTGACAGGATCATCTGTACCCCTAACCTCAGTGTCACAAAAGATAGCCACGTAACAAACCTGCACATGTACCCTTTGCATCCAAAATTAAAGTTTAGAAAGAAAAATACAATTATTTTGAAAGAGAAGGAAAGAAACAAAAAGAAACATCTACTTCATCTGAAATCAGTATGGCAATTCCAATGTTTATAAAATATTTTGTATGATATATTACTTTTTATTTTTAAATTTTTAATCCTTTGGTAACTTTGAAACTAAAGTGTGTATCCTGTAGACTGCCTATAATTGGATGAAGTTTCAAATACAGTCTGATAATTTGTGCCTTTTGATTAGATGTTTATTTCATTGTCATTTAATGCTATTATTTACGTATTTGAATTTACTTATGTCTGGGATTTTACACTTTATATTTTATATTCTCATGCTTTTTGTGTTCATCTATTTCTGCTTTACTAATTTTTTCTATTAAATACTTTTTAGAGCAACATTTTAATTCTCTATATTTTCACTATAATTTTGAATTACCAGCTTAGCACCTGCTTAGGCATTACCATATACTTCTTAAGTTGTCAGAATCTACTTTTAATTTATACTGATAAAATTCCAGTAATATAGGTATATATATAAGTATAGATGGAATAATATGAATATAAATATATAGATATAAATAGATGTATACTTGACTCTCTGTATTTGTGGTTTTCACATCCATGTATTCAACCAACTGTGAATGAAAAATATTTTCTAAACATTGTCTGTACTGAACATGTACAGAATTATTTTACTTGTCATTAATTCCCAAACAAATACAGTATAACTACTTACATACCATTTGCATTATATTGAGTTTATAAGTAGTCTAGAGATAATTTAAAATATACAGGAACATTTATATAGGTTATATGCAAATCCTGCCTTACTTATATCAGAGACTTGAGCATCTGTGAATTTTGGTATCTGTGAGCGTTCCTGAGCTAATTTTCCATGAATATTGAGAGATGACTACATATATAAAGGTGTTTTTTATCCTGCAAAACGGTATTCTATTTCTGCCTTTTTGTGCTATTTTTTCAACAAATATTATATATATTAATATTACAAACCCAACACTACCGTATTAAATTTGTTAACTTATATATAATTCTGTGTCTTTTAGAAAAACTGAGCCAGGTGAGGTGGACCATGCCTGTAATTCCAGCACTTTAGGAGGCCGAGGCAGGTGGATCACCTGAGGTCAAGAGTTCAAGACCAGCCTGGCCAACATGGTGAAACCTCATCTTTACTAAAAATACAGAAATTAGCTGGGCATGATGGTGGGTGCCTGTAATCCCAGCTACTCAGGAAGCTGAGACAGAAGAATTGTTTGAGCCCAGGAGGCAGAGGTTGCAGTGAGCTGAGATATTGCCATTGCACTCCAGCCTGGGCAACAGCGCAAACTCCACCTCAATTAAAACAAAATAAATAAAAAGGAAGAAACTTAAAGAAGATGACTAAGTATATATTTATCATGTTTGCAATATTAATATTGTTTATTTGCTCTTTGTTTTCTTTATTTGTCCTTGTGGATTCAAGTTACCATCTGGTGTCTTTTTCTCATTCCAACAAAACTATTCTTCCAGCCACCTCCTTTGTGCTGTTGTTACCAAATATATTTCATTTCTGTATGTTATAGGCTCAACAAAACAATTATATGCTTTTTTTTACACAATTGCTTTTTAAATTACTTAACAGAAGAAATGAGAAAATATGGATTTAGATATTACATATCTTGTTTATAATTGCATAATTACCTTTATTGGTAATTTTTGCTTCTTTATGTAGATTCAAATTACTATATATGTCTTTGTTTTATTGTAAGAATTTCATTTTAATATTTCTTTTAAGGCAGATTTGCTAGGAACACATTCCTCAGTTTTCTTTTATATAGGACTGACTGACTGTATTTTGTCTTCACATTTTAAGATTTTTGGTAGATATAAAATTCCTGTTTGGCTAACTTTTTTTCTCTCTTAGCAGTTTGCATATGTCATACCACTGCTTTCTTGCTTTCATGATGGCAGTTGAGATGTCTGCAGTTGATTTTATAGAAGGTTTCTCGTAAGTGACAAGTATTTCTTATTGCTGCTTTCAAGATTTTTCTCTTTATCTTTGTTTTTCAGCATTTTTAGTATACTATATCTAGATATGGAGTCTCTTCATGTTTATCCTATTTGGAGTTAATTGATTTTTATAATGTGTAGTTAAGGTTTTTAATCAATTTGGGATGTTTTCAGCCATTATTTTTTCTAATACTTCTTACTGCTCATTTTTCTCTCTCCTCTCCTTCTGATGCTCCCATTAAACATTAGAGATGTTAATAAACATTAGAGAGCTTAATAATGTCTCACATTTCTTCACTTATAGTTTCCGATGTTAAATATCTTTACTTTAAACAAAGTTGAGGAAGGGTAATTGGGACCCCAATGTTCTCAGCACTGTTGCCTGAGATAGACGATCTGCATTACAATTGTGTAGAAGAAGAAAACCCCAGAGCTTGTCATTAACCTGGAGTTTAGTCCTTGCAGCTCTATCTGTGGAGATTAAAAAGGCTGGTAGCCTTTCCATTACAAGAAAGACATCATGGACCTTGACTAGAAGCTGGGTTAAAGCCTGTTGTTCTAGGATATACCTACCTGAAATTTCCATCATGCTGAATATTAAGGAGAGAGAGAACAAATGAATCTTGTTTCAAATGCCATAAATTCTCCGTGATCTTACCAGGTTTTAGAAGATATTATTGAATCAATGTTTCTTCCTTCTCTGTTTACACTCAGGGTAATTTCCAGAGAATTTAAATGGTTGTAGGTTTTAAAAACATAATTTTTATCAATTGTGCTTATTTTACTAAGGAGCATGCCTTAGAGTTAGTTCTGAATTCACACTGCCATGCTGGAAGTCTTTTGTCTATATTTTATCCCTGTTATTAGTACTTGATTGGTAACCATTCTTCTTTAAGCTTTCACAAATTTTATGTAGCTGGAGTCTTGTATATAAAGCTACCAGTATCAAAAAAATTGAAAACCCTTCATTAATTCTTTGGTGTTCCAGTTCCCAACTTCAATGGAATATTTTCACAATTATGATCCTTCCTGTGAGGCCTAGCTTCATTTTTCTGTGGTACTCTGCAACATTCATATCACTTTAGGAACACTTCATTCTATTCCTACTACTAACACATACATATCTCTTAAGGGCAAAAATAATTATAAATAAAATTCATAAAGAGGTGAGAAACATTTTTCTTATTATCATATCTTTTGACAACTTATTAATTTATTTCAGTCCTTCTCAGACTTCAATTTTTATGCTAGTTCTCTGGAGATCTTATTAAAAGCAGATTCTGATTTTGTCAGTGTGGAGGTGGTCTAAGAATTTGTATTTCTGATTATGCTTTGAGGTGATACCCATATGACTAGTCCACCAGCCACATTTGAAGTGTCAAGGCTTAATATCATTATACAGTTTATTATCTTTTAATTATTCTTCATCGTTTTAAATTATGTACTCTTATAATTGACACTAAGAAGAAATGGATCTATTAATGAACTGCATGCCTCCTAATATGTGTTATTCACTACTCAAAGACCTGTTGAACTTCAATGCTGCTAACAAGATGGTCCTTATTGAGTTTTTAGGAAAAAAAAAATCTTATTTCTCTCTCTTTCTCAATAGGGTTCTCTAACATGAGAATAGGGGAGGCACGAGAACTATTTTTTTTTTGAAATATTTAATTCAAAATGTATTCAAAACTCTTTATTTTAAAATCATTTAAAAACTGTATGTTTATTTCAAATCTTGATTGTTGAAATTTTCATTTGTGTTCATAATCCAGACCCTGGAGTGTCAACTCTTCAGTATTAAGTGATTTACTAACTTCTTTGTCAGTGAAAAGTAGATAGACATCTAATTATAGTCATTGGAGATTCTTTGTAAATAATGAACTCCATTGAAAAATTCTGAATTAAAATATCAAATAAGCTATTGGAGATAACAATCTAAAGTCATAATTATGACCTTATTGTTAATAATTTAGAAGTTGGCAAGACTAAATGATATATAAATCATAAGTTATACCACAAGAAATCAAAAAGACTACCAGAATATCAGAATGTAGTTTCAAATATTATTTACCTAAACAGACATATCTGAATGAAAACAATAAGTTCTACATTTTATAAATCATTTTGTTAGGTTCAACTATACGTTATTAGGCTTAAAACGTATTAGAGAAATATTGAAAGACTTAATTCCCCAGAGCAAATATCTAATTTGACTAATATTTGAAATTATCTGCTAGAGATCTTCAAAAGATTGAGCTTTGCTTAAAACCTCATGTAATTATGCTTTGTGTAGTTTTCAAAATACCTGGTTAGATTTAGATTTATCATTAAAATATGTCATTCTTTGATGATAATCAAAGAAAATAAAAGAAAAATATAATAACATCAACTTTATAGGGTCTTTTCTCCCCGGGATTAAATTGTAGATAATGAATCTGCCTATACAGGTCTTCAAACAATACTTTGAAAATAGTGATCATTAAATAAATGTTAAATATTATTACCTTTTGTTTTTTATATTTATTAGGACAATGATTTGATCTATAATTCTCTAATATTATCATTCTTACTAATTGCTTGGGAATCTCATTAGAATGTCAATTCGATTCAGTAGGACTGAAGGTGAGGCCGGAAATTTTGAATTTCTAACAGATTTCTAGGTATTTTTTTTTTGTTATATAATGTGAATCAAAGAACTACAGTTCAAAGAGTAGATAATTACGTTTCCTTGGTAATTCATTTTAATCTATGTAGTGTCTGGATATCATCAAATATTTTTTGGCAAAAAATATAATGATTTGACTTATTAGAATTTGAATACCTTTAATGAATCAGTTAGAAACCAATATAATAGTTTTCTAATACTTTTAACATCTAAACGTCAATTTTTTTCTTAATTTGTTCTAATTTCTATAAGAGATTCTGTTTCATTTTTTCCAAAAAAATCTGATGATTTAATACTGTATTGACTTTAACATAATTTAGGATGATTATGTAAACTAAACAATGTATAAATTAATGCTAAGAAATATATATCAAATACAAGTCTATACTCCACTCAAAATGTGATAAAATTGTTACATTAAATTATTTCACATTAAGTTAAAAGCTCTATTTACCTTTCAAATGATACAAATAGATTCTATAATTATCCTCTCTTCTAGTTAAAAATATAACCAAAGCTAAGATTGTGAAAGTAGTCACCAAACCAAATATTGACATAAAAAGGCTAAATTCTCTAAAAGATATAAAATTATGTGTTTAAGGTGTGAAAAAAATAGTACTTACAAGTTATATTTGACACATTTATCTATCTTGCTTTTCAAGGAAAAATTGTATTAATTTAATGGCTGCTAAAGTAGTCCCACCACAAAAGAAAACTCTTTTAGACCAATCTACCCAAACTCCTGTTTAATTGGCAACACAAATTCTTACCTGACACCATTGTCCTCCTCAGTACAGGAAAGCTTGTGTTGTATTTGTCCTACCTAAAAAATGACTTTGGAGATCCATTAGGTATTGTTCCAATCAATTCCTCTTTCTCTATGTAAATGAGGAAATGATTCTCTACCTTAAGCCTATTATGACTCTTTCTCTCTCATTAAGATTAAACAATCAAGTCTTCTAAACTCTCAGATTAGAAACAATTCCAATTAGTTTGGACATATGGCACCTTCCTGTTGCAATTCATATGGGTGACCCTCATGAGTCCTCCCATGAAAAATCAAGAAAACATCTGGAAATTACCAGCCCCAAAACAAAGCTTTCATTATAGTAGTTTTTACAAGTAACAAATTGCCTTCCTGGAAAAACCTGAACAAATGAGAGTCAAAACAAAAGGCATTTTTAGGCTAGAAAATAGTTCAAAAAAGGAGACCTGAAAGTGACTTCTGATTACACCCAAGCAGGTGTTGCAAAGATTCCAATTTTTCTTAGAAAACAAAACAAACCTTGATGTTTCTTACACCTTCTTAGAAAAGAATCAAGAACTAAAGGAAGTTTGAAACTATCTTTCTATTTAGCAAGTTTCTGCCTTAGGAAATAACAATGTCTTTACTGATGTTAAAAAATAGGTTCCAGCTAATGTGATAAATTTAATATAAACTAGTATTTTCCCTGAAAGTTGAGGATAATTTCTAATGAAGACAATTTGTCTCTATCTGGTTCCTCAGGGCTGTTTCTAATGATCCAGCTCGAAATGGAGAGTAATCTCATCAGACTCTGACACTGCAGTCACCTTAGATGCAGCCACTCCTGTGGCCATTTGGCATTTCCAGGTTTACTTAAAAGAGTTCTGATTGTTAGCAAGAATAAAGAGCTGGAGCACTGATATATCTGAGATTGTTATCTCAGATTATCTGAGATAATTATCTGAGATTGTTCCTATAAAAAAGAGTGTTGCCAAGTCCAAGTCTGAGCTGGTGAGAGCACTAGGGAAGAAATTGGCAGCCTAATTAGGGTCAGTGTATATTCGGGTTCAGCCTCTATGCTGAATGAGTTGTTTTGCACAATATTCATCTACCTTCTCACTTTTTCTTAAATGAAACCTCATTAAGAACAGTTCACTCTATAATGCTGACTTATCACCCTCCTGCTTTTTAAGCCATTTGTGTTATGAATGAATATGGACCACAGAATGGCAAAGATGTCTAAATGATTAACAAGTGAGGTTTCTTCATGTATTTGCAATGATATATTTATAATGTGGTTTAAATTGTAAGTTGTTACCTTAGGACTGACTTCTATTGACTCTAAAAATTTTCCTAGCAGTCATAGTATTAGGAGGATACACCATTTAGAAAGGCAAGACCCGCCCTGTGCGGTGGTTTACGGCTGTAATCACAGCACTTTGGGAGGCTGATGTGGGTGGATCACGAGGTGAAGAGATCGAGACCATCCTGGCCAACATGGTGAAACCCCGTATCTCCTAAAAAATACAAAAATTAGCTGGCGTGGTGGCACATGACTGTAGTCCCAGGTACTTGGGAGGCTGAGGCAGGAAAATTGCTTGAACCTGGGAGGTGGAGGTTGCAGTGAGCCAAAATTGCACCACTGCACTTCAGCCTGAACAACAGAGAGAGACTCTGTCCTCCTCCCCCCCGAAAAAGGCATGATCCTCATAATGACTATACATAAGAGTTTTATCTACAGACACAGGGTAGCTTAGTCATTGGGGTGAATTATGTTGCCAGCCAAGCCAGGAAGCAACTTTCCTTTAACATAATCAGTGCCCTTCTGAGTCTTGTGAGAAATTTTAATACTTCTTGGTCATGAAGCCAACCCTACTCTGACGCAGCCTATTGTCTATGGAGAATGGAAAATGGTACTTACTTAGTATTAGCATTTTAATTAAACCTGTTGTGAATTTTTACTATTAAAATGCATACCCACCAGTGGTTATTAGGTAAAGTTGCATCCAAAAATTAAATTTCTGGAAAAACATGGAGGTACACTTTCAATGATCTAAATTTTAGATTTAGTGCCTATAAATCACAGTAAATAAATTGTAAAATAACTCTAAAACTCAAATAATGCTGATATTTTAAAACTAAATCCTTGGTTTTATAAGATGGAAAACACATTTTTGACTTCTGAAGATGGATTTGAAAGGAAATGATAAAAGTCAACAGATATAAAAGGACATTATTAAAATTTTCAGACAAGCATTATATTACATGGACCATAAATTATTACAGGTTATTGCAAATAAAAGTAGTTTCAGTATTATACTCCAGAGGAAGATATTTGGATATAAAATTACAATAGATTTTTTAATGTATAAATAAATAGACTCTTCTAATGGCTGTTATCAGACTCCTCTGATAGCTCAATCTTTTCTAAATTCATAAAACTTATTGTACAATTTCTAACAAATGAAGCACTCATGTACAAGTTCTAAACGTAAGACTCAGATCACAGAAAATCTTTCTTTCTCTCTCTCTCTCTCTCTTTTATTTATTTATTTTTTTGAAACGGAGTCTTGCTCTGTCGCCCAGGCGTGATCTCGGCTCATTGCAAGCTCCGCCTCCCAGGTTCACGTCATTCTCCTGCCTTAGTCTCCCGAGTAGCTAGGACTACAGGCACCTGCCAGCACGTCTGGCTAATTTTTTTTGTATTTTTAGTAGAGACGGGGTTTCACCGTGTTAGCCAGGGTGGTCTCGATCGCCTGACTTCGTGATCCGCCCGCGCCTCGGCCTCCCAAAGTGCTGGGATTACAGGCGTGAGCCATGATGCCGTCCCTAATCTTTCTTTTCCTTTGAAACAGAATCTCACTCTGTCACCCAGGCTGGAGTGCACTGGCACGATATCAGCTCATTGCAACCTCCACCTCCCATGTTCAACCTATTATCATGCCTCAGCCTCCCCAGTAGCTGGGATTACAGGTATGTACCACCATGCCTGGCTACTTTTTCTATTTTTGGTAGAGATGAGGTTTCAACATGGCTGCTCTGATCGCAAACTCCTGACCTGAAGTGATCCACCTGCCTCAACCACCCAAAGTGCTGGGATTACAGGTGTGAGCCACTGCGCAGAGCCAGATAATTTTAAATTACCAGAAAATACATCCTTTTGAAAATTAGTCCTTTTTTTTTTCTTTTTCTGAAACTTTTTTATGAGTTCTGGAAATGTCTCTAAATATTAGTAATTAATAGATTTGGGTTTTGGCTTAAAAAGTAAAGGGGAGAAAAAAATCATACAATCTGAACTTTGGAAGTGAAATTAATTTTTTAATATCTTGCAATAATTCTTTCTTCAGAGGGGATTACATTGATATCAGGAATGAGAGCTATGACATCTCTATAGATTCTTCAGATATTAAAATAATAGATAATTTTATTCACAAACTTATGTGAAATGAACAAATTTCTCAAAGGTCACAAACTAAAAACTAAAGGGCTTTGAAGTAGAATTAGGTAACATAAAAATCCATATATGTATCAGAGAAATTGATATTTTAGTTAAAAACTTATCCACAAAGAAAATTCAAGCCTCAGACAGATCAAATAGTAAACCCTACCAAACATTTAAAAGTAAATAAAATCAACTCTATACCAACTTTTTCATAAAATTAAAGAGAAGAAACTAATTCTCAAATAATTGTATGTGGTCTGAACTGCTTTAATGTTAAAATCTGATAATGGTACTACAAGAAAAGAAAACTACAGTTTTAAGGAAAATTTTAGCAAGTCAAATCTAGCAATATGTGAAAAATTAATACATCATGATTCAAGTAGGCTTTAACCAAGAAATATAAAGTTGGTTTAACTTTAATACTTCAATAAGTATAATACACCATATCAAATGAAAGAGAAAAAAATGACATTCTCACTGGATGTGAAAATAGCATTTGTCAAAATCCAACTTTGATTTCTGATAAACTCTTATTACTTTAGAAATAGAATAGAATATCTCCAAACTTATAAAGGGAATCTGTGTGACACAGCTAGTGGTGAAATGCTGAATCTCTTCACCCTAAGATTTAAAAAAAAAACAAAAACAAAAAAAAACCACAAGTGTGTGTACACTTATTATTTTTTCAACATTGTACTAGAGAATCTAGCAAATAAAATAAGTCAAGAGTGAGAAAGGAAAGGCATTCAGATTTATAAAGAAATAAAACTGCTTCTATTCACAGACAGCTTGATTGTCTATATAGAATATATATAGAATATCCATTAACATTCTACAGAAAAAGCTACCAGATTAGTAAGTGAATTTAGCAGGTTGCTGGATAAAAGACCAGTATATGAAATTCAATTGTAAAGTTGATGCTGTAGCAAAGAATAATTAGAAGTTGAAGTAAAAATAATATTTACAAATATTTTAAAATATGAATTTAATTCCTTATGTGTCTGACAAAAAGATATGGAAGACTTTTACTCAGACATATATATATGTGTGTGTGTATATATGTTTACATATACTTAATTATATGTCATATAACAAACATCATATTCATATGATTGCTGTGAGAAATGTTAAAAGTCCTAAATAAGTAGACCAATAAACATTAATCGTGTATCTGAAGAGTCAATATTATAATGATATTAATGTTGCCCACAGTTCTACAAATTCAGTGCAATCCCATGTAAATTCAATGCAGTCCCACATAAAACCCCAGAATCATTTCTGTTGAAATAGACAAGCCAATCCTAAAATTCACATGGGAATATGTAATACCTACACTAGATAAAACAATTGTGGAAAAAGAAACATAATGTTGAAAGTTGTCTATTACTTGACTCACAGATTTATTATAGTGCTAAAGTAATAAAGCCAGTTCATTATTGGCATCAAGGTAGACACATAGAACAAGGGAGCAAAACAGAGTCCAGGAAGAGACCCATGCATGCATACAACAATAAAAAATAAATCATTTGAATAAATAGTGCTCAATTCTGTTTGCACATTATAATCACTTGGATAGATTTTAAACAGCATAAGTGTGTAAGTCCCATCCTAAGATTTCTTTTTCTAAGTTGGTTTGGAAGAGGGCCCAGCTATTAGTATTTCTGCAAACTCTCAAGTAATTGTAAAGATATCCCGATTTGGTTATCACTAACTTAGATGGTGAAACTTTGCCCTTATGGAAGTGCCAGCCTCCTTTTCCCCCTTTTCAGTTGCCGTATCTTTTCTTTACAATTTGAATAGAAAATCAGCTTTTCCTCCCCAATTGGTTGTACAACCATCACAAGTAGAAATCTGTGATCTTATTTACCAGGAGATGCTTGACATCTCCACATATACTTGGCCTATTCCGAAGCTTATTACGCTGCTTCTGACACCAGTTACAAGGTTATCACTACCAAAGATTGCTATTAAAAGAATCCATTGCATGCAATGCACAGCAGTAGTAGAGCCACTCAACCCTAGTGGGTGGGAACATGTGTCTGTACACACACTTCAGTCACAGCTCACATGTAACACAAGATCACATTTCTATTTCTAAGAGGGTTTCCAAACAAATCCATGTCTCAATTGCCTCCCATTTATTTCTGAGACTTCATCTGGGGAAACACATCATCTCCTTTCAGCAACAGTTACTTCATTACTTCTATTAGGCAGTTAGATAGACATTAGCAGCTGGGAACGGATGAAAAATGAGAAAAGAAAAGCTATCACTAAGACAGTCCCTGGCCCACCTAAGTTCAGCCCCAAGACCCCTCTAACTCCACCTTAACAGATGGTGTTTGTGGTAAAGTCTGTGGTCAGCACATCTTGGAGAAAGAGAAACTAGGGCACAGGTGAAAATCCCCTAAAGTGGCAAATGCCCAAAAATGTAAACCATGTCCTCGAGGTCACCCTAAGTTCATTATACCATCATTATCATAAAATTTACATGTGGTTTTGCCCTCCTGAGTGGGCTTTTCTTAACGAATTATGGGTTAAAACATGTGCAGTTTAATGTTACTTATATAACCATAAACTGCCAATCAAATAACAATATCCTGTCATTCAGATACAGCCCAAACCTCAATTCCCCACAAACCCCGTATAAGCATCTTGAGTTTTGTAAAGGAGTGCTTATTTGAAATCAGCCCACTGCCCTTTGAGAGTGAATTACTATGCTTCAATAAACTTTGCTTTGATCTTGCTTTGTGGTGTTAGTGTGCAATTCTTTGTTCACTATCACAAGAACTGAGATTGCTGGTTCTGAGCTCCAGCTCTGTTCATCCCCTTGGTTTGAGAATCTATCCCAGCACAGAATTCCCAGTAGCACTTCACTGATAATAAGTTGAGAAGAATACCCTAAACCTTTGGCTAATGCAACAGGTACATGTATGTGTGCATGCGCACACATGATTAGTGCCAGGTTAGTTTGGTGATATCTATGCAATGGTTAGGGTAATCTCACAGGAATTTTGATGTGATAACTTCTCCCATCCCAAGAGCTCTTATCATGTTGTTAAGCCTGTGGAGCTTCAGATTGTTTGGTAGAGTTTGTCTGGTACTTTATAGGTAAAATTCTAATATGTTTCCCAAGATTTTCACTTCCTGGTACACATGCCTTGTGTAATCTCTTTCCCTTGAGTATGTGTGCAACTGGTAAATATGATGTGATATTGTTACTGGTGAAGGGTGTCCAGGTTTTCGGCATTTTGAACAAAGAATTAGACAAAATGCACAAAGAAATTAAAGAAAAGCACAGATTTACTGAAATGAAAGTATACTCCACAGAGTGGAAGTAGGCTCGAGCAAGCAGCTCACGAGCGACAGTTACAGAATTTTGTGGGGTTTAAATATCCTCTAGAAGTTTTCCATTGGTTACTCGGTGTACCCTCTATGTAAATGAAGAGAGTATTTCCTGCCATGGCTGAAGTGAAGTTGTAAAGTTATTTACCTGAGCATAGAAGGTTGGGGTTTTTCTGTTTGATTTGGTTATAGGAAGTCCTTAGGTTCCCTGCCCCCAGATCCTATTCTCCTGCCTCAATATTACTACAGCAATTAGGTCACTTTATATAAAAAGGTGAAGATATTTTATAGATGTAATTAAGATCCATAATCACTTGAGTTTAACTTAACTAAAGGAACATTATCCTGGATAGCTCCAACCTAATCAGATGTGTGCTTGATAAAAGGATCTGGACATCAGAGGCATGAGAAGTCGGAGACACTAATATAGCTAACACAATCACTCACTGGCTTTGAAGAAACGTACTGCTAAGATGTGGAGTGGTCACGTGGCTAGGAACAGTATGTTGTCTCTAAGACCTTGAAACTTCAGTACTATAGCCATGGAGAACGAACTCTGCCAACAATCAGTGAGCTCGGAGAAGTACTCAGCCTCAAATGAGACTGCAGTCCCAGTTAACACCATGATTTCATCCTGAGGAGATCTTCTGCAAAGGATCCACTAATGCAGGGATCCCCAAGTTATGGGCTGTGGACCAGTACTGGTCCATGGCCTGTTAGGAACGAGGCCACACAGCAGGATGTGAGCAGTGGGTGAGCAAGCGTTACCACCTGAGAATCAGCTTCTGTCAGATCAGCATTGGCATTAGATTCTCACAGATGCGTGAACTGAGCATGAGAGGGATTTAGGGTGCGTGATCCTTATGAGACTCTAATGCCTGATTATCTGATGTAGAACAGAACAGTTAACAGTTTCATTCTAAAACAATTCCCCTCAATCCCTGGAAAAAATTGTCTTCCATGAAACTGGTCCCTGGCACCAAAAAGGCTGGAGACTGCTGCACAGTAATCTATACCCAGACATGTATCTACAGAAATTGATATATCTAATTTGAGTTGTTTTAAGATGCTAATTTGTGGTAATTTGTAACATAGTAATCAGAACTAGTACCACTGTACATTCATATTTATATATTGATCAAAATCCTGGTTTTGAAAAGAGAACAGATATCCTTATACGTTCTTAGAATCCAATGACCTCTGTCATTGTTTTCTTCCACATTTATACCAGAAGCTATAACTTTTGCTTTAGGTTCCCAAAGTCAATTATTGAAGATAGGCTAAAAGAATATTTATGCATTCCACACACATTAAAATGTGTAATATTTTTATTAAATGAGAATATCAGTTTCCTAGTAATAAGTTAAAATCTGACAAGGAGCTGGAGAAACATTCAGACAACAACTTTTCTCCCAGAATTTAAACACACACACACACACACACACACACACACTCTCTCTCTCTCTCTCTGTGTGTCTCGCTGTCTCACACACACACACCCACATAAACACACGCGCGCGCGCGCGCGCACACACACACACACACACACACATTTGCCTCCATTCAGGTGACACTGAGTTCCTAATTGCTTAGCTAAAGTTAAATAATATATTTTTCTTATGTGTTTTTCTGGTTTGAAAAGTCCATATCTTATTTAAATTCATTTTGATACTCTGCTAGTAACATATAATTACCTTTATTTAGCTCACCAAGCAAAAACTCTGATGTGTAATCAGACATGTCAAATTAGGCAATGTTTCCTAATATGACATTCTAGTTTCTCATAGCTATTACTTCAATGACAAAATAGTATAAGAGGCCGGGTACAGTGGCTCATGCCTGTAATTCCAGCACTTTGGGAGGCCGAGGCGGGTGGATCACCTGAGGTCAGGAGTTTGAGACCAGCCTGGCCAACATGGTGAAACCCCATCTCTACTAAAAATACAAAAGTTAGCCGGGCATGGTGGCACATGCCTGTAGTCCCAGCCACTCCGGAGACTGAGATACAAGAATCACTTAATCCCAGGTGGTAGAGGTTGCAGTGAGCCAAGATGGCAACACTCCACTTCAGCCTGGGTAACACTGTGAGAGTCTGTCTCAAAAAAAGAAAAATACTGCATGAATCATCCTCAAATTTTAATGTCATATATGTGAACCTTAAGTCTTCTAGTATTACTCTGCCTCATCATAACCACAAAGGATCTGCCAGTTGTCTTGAAACAGTGAAATGGGAGAGTTCCCTGATCCCCCTCGCAGGATGTGCAACAGGGGTATGACTCTCCTGTTGGGTCGTCGCCATGGCTCAAATCCTTTGTGGGAGGGAGAGCACACAGAAGGGCAGGTGCAGAGACCAGGGTCAGTGCTTTGGGCTCTGGCCTCACGATACTGTTTAGGGATGGATGCCTGTAACCTCAGTGTTGCAATGCTCTCTTGGCCTTGCTCTCCACACACAGCTTTAAGTGTTAACCATTGTGTTAACCAGCCCAATGGACCCTCTGGTTTTTGCAAGGCCAGAGGACCAGTGTGACAGCTTTCTGTATCTCGAGCTCTTTTTTTTTTTTCTTTTTTTTACAAGTTTTTACGTGTACGTAAGTTTTTATTTCTCTGGGATAAATGCCCAGGAGAGCAATTGCTGTTTCTTATGGTAAGCGTAAGTTTATTTTTTTTATTATTATTTTTTATTTTTTTTATTATTATACTCTAAGTTCTAGGGTACATGTGCGTAACTCTTGCCTAGCATCCTGGAAGGGTAGGATCACACATGGGCTTGAAGGATGAATGCGAGGTGATATTGAGGGGTGGGAGTGGCTCTCGGCAGGATGGATGGGGAGCTGGAAGGGTGGGGAAGAAGTGGGAAGACGATCTTCCCTTGGAGTCAGGCCTTCCAGTGATGGAACTCCCCTCTGACCACCCCCAGCTGAACTTCTCGTGGTATTGAGATGTTCCTCTTCCTCACTCCTTCTCTCCTGCATTGTTCCACCATATGTCTGCTTATCTCCTCATATTCTTGCCTACTTGTCTGCTTCTGGAGCCTGGAGTGTGGGTATTATATGGGTACAGGATAGGGGGCATGGTGGGTCAAATGCAACTTTTTGGGCATGAAAACTGGAATGCCTGTCCTCATTTAGGGTCATGAGAATCCAGGCTTGAGGATGAGGCCTTTGCAGGGGAACCACTCTCTTCTACCCAGGGTTTCACTGTCTCCTATCTGTATCAGTAGTACAGATAGGGTTGTAGAGCCTAATTATCTCAGGGGTTTAGGGAGTGGAAGGTTCAGTGATAGAGAACAATATAATATATAGCAAAGTAGGCAAGATATTGACTTAACATGTCACAGAAAATGTGCAAATGAACATAATGCACATAATGAACTTTTGATTACTAATTTAACAAAACAATATTGGAAAGCTAGAAAGAGAAGAAACATAAATAAGAGGAGAATGCCACTTCATTGTATCTACTTCAAAGCCTTTTGGGGCAAGCTTTAAAGTTCACCCAAATTGAAGATGCGTATGGATAGTACACAAATATTATTGGTAATGGTAGAGTGGGCATCATAAAATGGAAGTAATTCTGTTCTAATAGAATAGTTATATGTGCACATTCATACCAATCCCAGTTGATCAAATACTTAAAAAAGATCAAAAGATAAAGAAAACCAAACATAAGGGATGTGTAAAGGGGAAGAACTTACAAAGAAGAAAGTACTTTTAATATATTTCTCAAGAGGTAAGATATTGGTGGAATTTATTGTCGTATTTCTGCCTTTCACTTAGTTCTTAAAAAGTGAGCAAGGAAGAATTATATGATTTATGTGATGGTGTAAAGAAGCAATAATTGTATAAGGCTCATTAGGCTCATTACCTATTATGTCTTTCTTTGAGTGGACTGTCCTTAACATTCAGCTCACTCAACTTTTCTCTTGTCCATCATATTGATAGCACTGTAGATCACCTTAAAGGTCAGAACTCAAGCCTGCCTTACTGAGAAAACTCTGAATCTCTGTCTCTATTATTGTTCAATATTAAGATGGAATTAATGTGAGTCAGTTATTCTGGAAAATATATATATATTTCAATTCTTACTCCCAAAGGCTCATCTTCTGAGAGAAAATATCAAGAAGACCACTTAAATCCACTCATCAAAATGGCATTCACCAGTCCAGCTTTATGTCTAATATAGCCAATATTTTGATTCCCATCTCTCTGTCTTCTCTTTCTGTCATCTTCAATTGATTCCAAATTTGGCAGAGAGAAAAAGTATAATTGCAGTGCTTCCTTTTCTTTTCTTCATTTTAAAAAAGTTTCTATAAAATGACCCACTTAAAATCTATTCTTATTTTAAAACAATTCATTTTTAAAGAAATGAGTAAAAGGAGTTTACTGTGACTGATTATATATGCTAGATATTTGAATTTAAGGATGCTAACTATGGTTTTTATTTATCTACTTTTTAATGTAGATAATGTTTCATCCTAAAGATAATAGGTAAGACAGAATAAGTTAGGCATCTGCAATAAAAACCATAGGGGAGAGAGAGAGAGAGAGAGATTATCATGAAATACCAGAGCAGAGAAATGGAGTCAGGAGAGAATAATTAGGGTCTGTGTGAATTGGTTAAGCATAGGAAGTCAGAGATCAATAGGATGAGAATGAGCTAGGCATCCAGGCTTGGAGGTGACCCAATTCAGGGTATCATAACTAAAGTAGAGTAAGGAGAGTATTCATCTAGAAGAGTGGCATGGCATGTGGAGTCAGAACTTAAGTGACTTGAAAAGAGCATCTCTGCATGGGTATGGCCTGATATAGGTGTTAGAGTCTAAACAGGGTAAGGAAAGTATCTACATCATAGTATGGCTTGCATTGAGTGTTAGAGCCCTACCATGATGAGGAGGATGCTCTTGTGGAATGGTGGTCATTAGTGGGATGTCTAAGTCTAAGTGGGTTGAGGAGGGGATCGATGTGATGTGAAGAGGAGTTCGAAGCTATCAGAAATTCATTACCTACAGTGGCACTAGACAAATAAAGCAACCATATTAAGGTTAATAGGAATTAGTTTTCTCTCTGTTGGAGAAAAATTTACAACTATAGAAATGGAGAACACTAGAATGAATGCTATAAGATTTTAGAAACAGTGACAGCCAAATAACAATAAATACATCTAGTACTTAGACTTTGGCTTCAATATGTAATTTTTTAGTAAAAGCAACTAGAGTTCTTTGGAAATATAACTGGTTACAAGGCTGAAGCAACAAAAACATAAGGTGAGGCTGAACATATTGTCACTCTAGAAAACAAGTAAGTGCTCAAGAAATGATGAGGACATGTCAATGGGACAAGAGACAAGGAAGACAGATTGAAGAGGCTCCCGTTGGCTGATTCTGAAATAATTTAGGCATCAGATAAAATAATTACAACAAGAGACTATAACCCATTGAATAAAATGGAGAAAATGAACTCATTCTGATTTTACAGAATAAACACATTTAAAGTTTCTTGGTAAACGTAATAGCTACATTGTCTTAAAGCATATGCAGACAACGTACTTATTTATTAAAAAGGAAAAAAAGAGTACATGTTCACTGAAGAAGTCTGAGGGAAATCACCTTAATCAAGTAGCTAAAGTAAACATCATTCTTAACGGAGTAAATCTAAATTGTGTACCATCTATTGGGACACAATAAGAAGATCACAACAATTCCATTGCAATATTTCTGCCAAATCTAATCATGAGAATACATTAGACAAACCCAAACTGAGGGAAAATCTATATGAATGAAACAATCTATAAACTTCAAAGATGTTATAGCCATGAAAGTCAAGGATAGCAAATCAGCTGCCCTCGATTGAAAGACACAAAAATGATATGACCATTACATTCAGTAGAAAAATGTGGATTGAATGTATGGTCATATTATAGAGAACTGTATTATTTTTCTATAAAAGATATTATTAGAATAAATTTTAAAAAATTGAATGAGATCTGAGGGTTAGATAGCAGTAACACAAATGTAAATTTACTGATATTCATAGTCTTGTTATGGCTATATTGGACTGTTTTTGTTGGTAGGAGATGCACAATAAAACCTATGGAGATAACATAAAATCGGGTCAGTAACTTCCTCTCAAATAGTTTACATATTTTTGTATTCAGTTGCGTTTGTTCTATAAATTTGAATGTGTTTCAAAAACAGAAGAAAAAATGCATCATAAGTTTTATACATAAAGAAAATAAACACACACATACAAATAATGAAATGACAGATGACTACTTTCATACTTACTGATTCAAATGTAAATTCTTGAATAATAAGCATAATTTTGAAAAAATATATAATAGCATAATCACATTTTAAAATTAAAATGTGAGTATCAATTAAAATATGAGTGAGGATATTTTATATATATTCCATATGTTGGACACTCCTGTGAAAATCTTTACCTACTCTAGTTCACCTTTAAGTCAATAGCATGGAAATATGCTTCTCATTAGTGCAACATGGTCAAATTTTGTTTCAGCTACACAAAGTATTTCTCACTTTTAAGCCTTGGACTTCTCTGATGCTATGGTATGGAATTTCCACATACACAAGAAGGACATAAGAAAGGACTAGCAAACCTTTGACCAATGAAGAAAATAATGTATATAAACACACTCTTCTTCTATTGATTAATCAGTAAACATCGGGGCACATTCCCTATAACTTTTACAAGATCTCTTGAGATTAAGTCCCCGTTTTCCACAGTGGTGACCAGCTCAATAGTGCACACAGGTATTGTTTTATTCATCACAATATTCCACTTCCTTTCCCTGTAATCACTTACTAAAATGAACTGCTGAAGTGACCATCCTTGTCTTGACTCTGCTTTCTTGAGGTGACTCAAATTAGAACATCTACTCATAGAGAACTTCAAAGATTGTTACTTTATCTTTTATTAGATATTATTTATTTAAAATGCATTAAAACAGTTTTATTGAGATATAATCTAAATATACAATTCATTCACTTCAAGTGTACAATTCAATTGCTTTTAATTTGTTAACAGAGTTGTGCAACCGTCACCATCCTCAATTTTAGAACATTTTCATAACCCAAAAAGGAAACTCTTAACCATTAGTAGTCATTCCCCATTTTTCCACCCTTCCCTGAGCCTCTCTCTGCCACTTCCCAGCCTGAGGCGTTTTTGTCTCTCTATATTTGACTGGCTTATTTTGTGTAGCATAATATCCTTCAGATTCATCCATGTTTTTACAAATAAAAAAATATTTTTCTTATTAAGGCTGAAGAGTATTGCATTGTGAGTATATAGTATATATTTTTAACCATTCATCTGTTGATGGACATATAGGTTGATTCCAGATCTTGGCTATTTTGAATAATTTATGTGGCAATAAACTTGGGAATGCAGAAATTTCTTCAACAAATGATTTCATTTACTTTGTATATATACCAAGTAGTGAGATGACTGGATTATATGGTAGTTCTACTTTTAATTTTTCAAGGGAGCATCATACTGTTTTTCATAATGATTATACTAATTTATACTCCTACCAATAATGTTCATGGCTTCCCTTTTCTCCACAATTTTTGTCAACACTTTTCTTTCCTCTTTTTGATAATAATCGTTTTAACAGGTGTGAGAACTTAATTATGGTTTTGATTTGCACTTATCAGATGTTTAGTGGTGTTGAACTTCAAAATATATACACAGACACATATATATATAAAAAACTATTGGTCTTTTTTGTCTTCGTTATAGAAATGGCTATCAGATCTTATGCCTATTTTGTAATGTTTGTTTCCTTGCTATTGAGTTGTTTTACTTTCTTATATATTTTAGGTATTAAAGAGTTATCAGATGTATGATTTGCAAATATTTTTTGTGATACCATTCCATAAGTTGTCTCTTCACTCTGCTGTTTGGTGTGCATAATCTTTTTAGTTTTATAGAATTCAATTTCTTTCTTTTTGCTTTTGTTGCCTGTACTTTTGGATTCATACCCAAAAAGTAATTGACCAGACCAATGGTATGAAACTTTTCTCTTATTACTTCTTTTAATATGTTTATCATTTATATCTTACATGTAAGTCTTAATCCATTTTGAGTTGATTTGATATGAGATAAAGGTGTAATTTCATTTTTCTGCATGTAGATATCCAGTTATTAAAATATCAACTATTGATAAGACTGTCCTTTCTCTATTGTGATTCCTGGCACCTTTGTTGACAAAATCAATTGAGAATGTGCTCTCTATTCTGTTGCATTGTCTATATACCTGTTTTTAATGACAGTACCATACAGTTTTGATGACCAGTTTTGTAATATATTTTGAAGCCAAGAAGTGTGATGCCTCTAGCTTTGTTTCTTTTGCTTGAGAATGCTTGGCCATTCAGAGTCTTTTCTATTTTTATATAAATTTTAGGATTGCTTTTCTATTTGTGAAAAAAAATTGTTGAAATTTTGATAGAGATTGCATTGAATCTTTAGATTCCTTTGGTTAGTATGCACATTTGAACAATATCAGTTTTTCAAATCAATGAACATGGAATACCTTTTCATTTATTTGTGTTGTCTTCAATTTCTTTCACCAAAGTTTTTAGTTTTCAGTGGTCAGATTTTTCAACTACTTGGTTAAATTTATTTCTATGTATTTTATCATTTATTTTGTAAGTATTGTAAGTGGAATTATTTCCTTGATTTCTTTTTTGGAGAGTTCTTTGTAGTATATAGAAATGCTAATGATTATTGTATATTTATTTTAAATCTGGCATATTTTTTGAGTTTGCATATTATTTATAACAGTTTTTTGGTGGAATATTTTGTGTTTCCCATATATAAAATTATGTCTTCTGCAAACAAGGATAATTTAACTTTTTCCCTTTCAATTTGGATGCCTTTTTTTTTTTTTTCCTCTTGTCTAATTGCTCTGGATCCTAATTGCTAGGAATTCTAGTACTCTGTCAAATAGAAGTGGCGAGAGCAGGCATACTTATCTTGTTCCTGTTTTCAGAGAAAAAGCTTTCAACTTGTACCCATTAAGTATTATGTTAGCTGTGGGTTTGCCATATATTGCCTATGTTGTGTTGAGATACATTCCTCTTAAACTTAATTTATTGAATGTTTTTATTACAGAATTATGTTTAATTTTACCAAATGATTTTTCTGGATCCTTTAAGATGATCATACAATTTCTGTCCTTCATTTTATTAAGGTGATATATCATATTTATAGATTTATGTATGTTAAACCATCCTAATATCCATGAATGAATGCCAATTGATCATGGTGAATGATTCCTTTAATATGCTGTTGAATTTGGGTTGCTAATATTTTATTGAGGAATTTTACATCCATGTTTGTCAGAGATATTGGCCTGCAATTTTATTTTCTTGCAGTGTTTAGGCAGGAGAATGGTGTGAACCCAGGAGGAAGAGCTTTCAGAGAGCCGAGATCACGCTACTGCACTCCAGCCTGGGCAACAGAGTGAGACTCTGAAACAAAAAATATTCTGTTTATTACTATTAGGTACTTTTGCTCTGAAGCTTGGTTTAAATCTGCAGTTTCTTTATTGATTTTCTGCCTAGATTATTTATCCATTGCTGAAAATGGAGTATTGAAGTGCCCTACTATTAATGTGTTATCATTTATCTTTCCTTCAGATCTCTAAATATGTGCTTTATATATTTAAGTGCTCCAATGTTGGGTGCATATATGTTTATAATTGTTGTATTCTCTTGAAGAATTGACACGTTCATCATTATATAATGACATTTTTTGTCTCCTGTGACAGTTTTGACTTAAAGTCTTTTTTTTCTGATGTAAATGTAGCTACCCCTGCTCTCTTTTGGTTTCCATTTGCATAGAACATCTTTTTTCCATTCTTTCATTTAACATCTGTGCATCCTTATGAGTGAAGTAAGTCTCTTGTGGCAACATATTGTTGGATCATACTTTTAAAAATTCCTTTATCTACACTATGTCTTTTGATTTGATAATTTAATGCATTTCTATTCAAGGTAATTATGAACAGGCAAGAACTTACTATCATCATTTTGTTAATATATTTCTGTTTATTTTATAAAATCTTTGTTCTTTTCTTCTCTCTTGCTGTTTTCCTTTTTGGTGAGCTGTTTTTTCTCTAGTGATATGTTTTGATTCCTTATTTATTATCTTTTGTGTATCCACTATATGCTTTTGCATTGTGGTAAACATAAGGCTTACCTAAAATAGTTTATTGTTAAAATAAGCGATTTCATGTTGACATCAATTTAACGTTGATCACATTAAAAAACCTACACTTTTACGTCACACCTCTCTAATTCTTTAAATTTTTTGTGTGATCATCATTTTATATTGTGTCCTTCATCAAATTATCGTAGCATTCATTGTTTTTAATAATTTGGATTCTTAACATTTATATTAAAGATATGTTATTTAAACAACTCATTATAGTAGTACAGTATCCAAAATGTTATTGTCTACTTAATTCATTCAATATGTTCTTATCTAGTCAGTCCTCTGTATTTGTGGGTTATGTACTTGTAAGTTCAGCCAAACTCAGATGAAAAATACTTAAAACAATAATTGCATCTGTACTGAACATGTACATCATTTTTTCTCATCAGTATACCCTAAACAATGCAACAGCATTTACATAGCATTTATGTTATATTAGACATGGTAAGTAATCTAGAGATGATTTAACCTTTTTCTCATTTGCCCTGAGAATACACACGGGCAGTGCTTGCAGCTTCACTATTTTACCCAACATAACCTTGCCATGAAATATCTCACATTTATTATTATTTTCAAATCGCTTTAGTGTGTATCAAATTTGGAAACAAAAGACATCATTCTATCTATAGCATTCTGTTTTAGTAATGGTGTTTCCATTTAAAAAATATAGTAATTCTTAATTGCTGAAAATGTCAAGTCCTCTAGAAAATGCAGCATTCTTACATATGATATTAATATTATTCTCAAACAATCATTGGCCAAAAATTCACTTGATAAATTCTATTTTTTTTGAAATAGAAGATTTTGATGATTCAGATGATTCTGATATTAGTTCTCTTTAGATATAACTTCAAAAACAGATTTATATTTTATTTTCATATTGAACATCAGGCAGATTTGCTTCAGCGTCAAAGAGTGTTTCTGTAAAATTAAATGAGTGCTGGCAGCAATCTGCCCCTTTTTTAAATGGAGAAAGGGTTAAAGTATGTGGGAATATGTGCATAAGTTACATGCAAATAATACATCATTTTATATCAAAAAGCAGAGCATCTGCAGATTTTGGTGTCTAAGGCAGGTTGTAGAACAAATCCCACATGGATACTGAGGGATGTCTGTACTTTCATATATTTGTGTGTCACTATTTAGTGTCTTATTCTTTGACTTAAATAATTCATTTTAGAATTCACAAGAATTCATTTCTTATAAGACAGGACCAGTGTTGATGGGCTCCTTTGGCTTTTATTTCTGTGGGAAATTCTGAAGTACAACTTTTCCTGGTAGAGTGTTTTTGGTTGGCAGATTTTTCCTGCAATATTTTAAATGTATCATCTTACTTCCTCCTGGACTATAAGATTTCTGCTGAAAAGTTCACTGTTAGACATTTGGAAACTCAATTATTTTTACTCTTTTTGCCTTCCTTTTAAAAAAAATTTCAGGATTCTCTCTTTGTCTTTGATACTTGAAAATGTGATTATAATATACCATGGTATAATATTATTTGGATTGAACTTGTTTGAGGACTTTGGCCTTCCTGTACCTGAATATTTATATCTTTCCCCAGATTTAGAAGTTTTGTTTTACTATCTGTTTAAATAAGCTTTCTATCCTTTTGTTTTCCTCTTCTTCTTTATGAACTCCTATCACTCAAAGCATCACTCTTTCTAGGCTATGCCATAAATCCTGTAAGCTTCTTTTATTCTCTTTCATTTTTTACTTTTTTCCTTTAAAAATATTTGCAAGTAACCTGTCTTTGAGTTTACAGATTGTTTCTTCTGGTTGACAAATCAAAACTGATACTCTATATTGAAATATTTATTTTATTCATTGCATTTTTAGATCCAAGCTTTCTGTTGCGTTTTAAATATATATATATAAAATATATACATATATATTAAATATACATATACATATGTATATATACACATATACATATATACATACACACACATATATATGCATACACACACACATATATATGCATACACACACACACATATATGCAATTTCAATCCCTTTGTTAAAATTTCCATTTTGATAATTCATTGGTTTCCTAATTTCATTGAATTCTCTATTTTCTTGAAGTTCACTGAGCTTCCTGAAAACATTTATTTTGATTCCTTCCTCAGACAGCTTGTATATCCATCTTCATTTCCTTGGGATCAGATACTCAGAAAGTATTGTGTTCTTTTGATGTTGTTATATCTTTTTAATTCTTTCATGTTTCTTGTTACCATAGATGGTGTCTGTGTTTTAGTTTGTTTGTTTTGAGACAGAATCTCACTCTGTTGCCCATCTGGAGTTCAGTGGTGCAATTTTGGCTCACTGCAACCTCGGCCTCCTGGGTTTAAGAGATTCTCCTGCCTCAACCTTACGAGTACCTGGGGATTCAGGCATGTGCCACCATGCCCAGGTAATTTTTGTATTTTTTGTAGAGATGGAGTTTCACCATTTTGGCTCAGTTGGTTTCAAACTCCCAACCTCAAGTGATCTACCCACCTCAGCCTCTCACAGTGCTGGAATTACAGGTGTGAGCCACCGTGCTCAGCCTGATGTCTATATGTTTGAAGAAGTAGGAAATTATTCTAATCTTTGCAAACTTACTGTCTAGGAGTGGCTTTCACCAGTTAGCTCGTCCAGATATTCTGGGCAGGATGTTTAATATGATCTGAGGGCGAGTTTACCACTGGAGTCCTCAGGCAGGCTGGCCTGGTGCCTATCCAGGCAAAATCCAGGCATTGTTAAGCCTAGAGCCTGGATTCTCTGAGGTGGACCTGTTGAACGGGTCTGTGTGGGTATGCTTGGAGCTTGCATGCAGAGGGGTGGGCTTGGACGTTGGGTACACAGAGCCTAATCTGATGCTGGGGTGGGTCCTGAACCTCAGCCTGCAGGGACCACCCAGGAGCTGGGATGAGCCTGGAGCCTGGGTCCACTGGAACTGGCCTGGAGCCTGCATTCATTTGGTGGCTTAGCACTTGGATGGGCCAAGAGTTTCAGTCCATGAGGTTGAGCCTGAGGCCTGGGGTCTGTGGGGCTGGCCTGGATCCTGGGTCTTCAGGGAGTGGATCTGGACCCTTAGTCCATGGGAGCCAGCCTGCTCCCAGGGTCTACTGGAGTGGGCTGGGACCCTGAGTCTGTAGGAGCAGACCTGGAACCTAGGTTCTCTGTAGTCTGGAGCCATGGGGAGTGGTCTTGAGCCTGGGACTGGTCTGGTACTTAGACAGATATGAATCTTGGGACTATGGGAAATCTATATCCTGGGATTATGGGTATTTGCTTGGTGCCTGTGGCTGTGGGGACTGGGCTGGAGGTTAGGTGTGCAGGTGATGTCTTAGAGGCCATAAGTTTGAGGGCTGGCTTCAAATGTAGGTCCACAAGAGTGATCCTGGAGTGTCTGTGGGGGCAGGTCCAGTTTTGGGTCTACTGGAAGGTACCTGGAGCCTAGGTTTATTGGGGGAGGCCTGAACTCTGCATCTGCTGGAGCTTGGGACAACAGAGCCTGCTCTAAAGAATAGAACAGCCAGGTATGGCCCGACATTAGGCAGGCCCTGAGCCTCTGTTCACAAGTGTTATTCTAGTGTCTGAGATCAAGTGTACCTACCTGGCACTAGGGTGGTCCTGAAACCTGGGGCTGTGTGGGCCAGCCTGACTCTGGGCTTGTCTGAGACCTGGAGTGGATCTCGGGCCTGGAGTTGCAGACACTGGCCTGGAAGCTGGGTTTGTGGGTGCTGGCTTGATGACTATGGCTGAATGAGCTGACCTGGTGCTGACAGGGGCTAAAATCTGAGGCCATAAGGGCCAGCCCAGTGCTGGAGTCAATGTAGAGTCCTTGGCTGCTGGGGCCAACCTGGAACCTGAGTCTGTTGAGACTGACTGGTTGCTAGGGCAGGCACAAAGCCCAGGGAATCTTGGGGCCGGTCCAGAGTCTAGGGCCTCTATGGTTAGCCTGGCACAAAGGTGGGCTTAGAGACTCGATCCATAGGTACGGTCCTGGAGTTTTGGAAAGTAGGGCGTGCCAGACACTTAGTTTTCCTGGAGCAAGCCCAGTGTTGGGATCTGAGACACAGTTCAGTGCTCACTTCCCTCTTTCATACAGAAGGTATCTCTCTCCACATTACACTGCCTGGGATTGGGGGAGGGATGATATGCATAATGTAAAACTGTCCTTTCTACTGTTATCTGAGTTTTTTCTTATTTTTGTGCTGTTTGCAGTTTTTCTTGTCAGAAGCATTTGAACTAGAGCAATTCCATCTTGAATAGGAGCTGGGTAAAATGAGGCTGAGACCTACTGGGCTGTATTCCCATATGGTTAAGGCATTTTAAGTCACAGGATGAGATAGGAGGGCAGCACAAGATGCAGGTCATAAAGAACTTGCTAACAAAACAAGCTGCAGTAAAGAAGCCAACCAAATCCTACCAAAACCAAGATGGTGAAGAGAGTGACCTCTGGTCATCTTCACTGCTACACTCCCACCAGTGCCGTACCGGTTTACAAATGCCATGACAATGTCAGGAGGTTACCCTATATGGTCTAAAAAGGGGAGGCATGAATAATCCACCTTTTGTTTAGCATATCATCAAGAAATAACCATAAAAATGGGCAACCAATGGAGTAGCCATTCTTGTATTCCTTTGCTTTCTTAATAAACTCACTTTTAGTTTACTCTACAAACTCACCCTGATTTTTTTTTTTTTTTCTTGCATGATATCCAAGAAACCTCTCACGGGGTCTGGATTGGGAGTGCTTTCTGGTATCACTCTCACCTGGTCTGCTCTTGTGAATACTTTTGTCTGTGTAGGATTCAAAATCAATGTTTCTGTAGGGAGACAAGTGCTGGGAAGCCCGTTCCTTCATATTACTGATGTCTGTCCTGTACACACTGTTACTTAGTGTGCTAATGGCACATTTCACCACAGATATTAAAAACTTTAAATAATTTTTCGATACAGGTGGAAATCAAAGATGGTTTTAATTTTTCCAAAAAAAGACAAAGCATGTTGACGCTTGCAGTAAGAAGAGGTCTTTTTAATAATAAAATATAATCCCTCAGTTGTACATTCCCAAAGCAGAGAACTTAGAGCTTTCCTTCAGTTAAAAATGAGCAATAGATAAGATGCTTTGTGTAGAATTTCAAAAGGAGTGTATTATGTTTATTAAATTAAACACGAACTAAAGATAGAGTGGTGGCCTTTTCCCTTCTTCATGTCAGCAAATGAACAATAGATGATGAGGATTCTTAACATTTGGAAGAAAATTGATGTTATAGTTTAAACACTTTATTAAGAAGAGATATTTGTTGTTTGTTCTTGATTCTAGTGTGCATTGAATTTGATAGGACAGTTTTATGTAATTTTGTTATTTAAAGTAAAATTTATTAGGAGCAGGGTGAAAAATGTATTGAATATTTTACTGGGGGAAAAAACGGATTTAAAGAATCACCAATTTTCTTTAATCTGTCTATATTCCATTGAGGATCTTTATCATATAAAGTTAAACTTTTCCATCTTTGATAAAATGATTTAGAAATTATAATTTCTTTAATTGGGGGTTTTGAGGTTGCTTTTGAAAGACATATATATATATATGTATATATATGTATCTTCTTGTCTACATATATACACACACACATATATATCCACAAATATATATATATCCACAAAAATATATATATATATATATCAACGTTTCTAAAGTAAAATAAGTAAATGTTTTCTAAACTGTGGTATAAGATATGTTAATAATTTCCTTGAAAATGTGTGGGACTAATACATCAAAATTAAAGTGTGTCAGAATGTAGAAACAAATATTTTAATTAGGATGAAGATGTATTTTAGAACCTGACTGATTTAACTAATTTTATGCCAATACAAATATGTCTAAATTGATTATTTTTAGGTTTTATGGGAATTATGTATAAAAAAAAGTGGTGTTAAGCATCTTTTAAAAATATTTTACTTTATTTCATCATTCCAAATTTTGATAAAGTGAAAACCTTATACATGCCTGTAAGTACACTCCTTGGTATTTATTTGTTTTCAAAATATAAAAAATAATTTGAGTACATTTATTTTCACATTAAGCACATATCCTTAATATTTCATATTAGGATGCATTACAATGTGGTTTCTTTTTAATCTCAATCATTACTGCCTGATATAGAGTGATAGTAAGAAGTAAGAAACATCCACAAATCATTTGCATTTCAAAATATCAAAATATTCAGTTCAGCTGAATTTTTCCATTAGTTATTTATTAATTTACCCAACAAGCATTTACATAAATTTTAAGAACCTCCTGTGTGCCTGACACTGGGTATTTAATGATGAAACAACCTGGTTCCAGAATTCATGGATCTAATAATATGACCCACACTTATAAAGTACCGATCAGTTTATACCATGAAGATTATTTACCATTTATTATTATGTATTTGGAGAACCATTTATAACTTCTAAATCTTATAGAACCTTATATTTTTACCTATCACAAGTCATTCACATAATATTTCGTTTATTCAAAAATTCATTTGTCTATTTTTTAAACTATTGATTAGACTTTTTAGCCTATGCTCGTAAAGCTGTAGAATGAGAGCTGATATACTATAGTGAGTGCCTGATATAATAATTATGCTTTCTCTTATGAAAACAAATGTTATTTATAGTGTTTAATTCCAGATATTAATCATATATATTACAAACCTTCTGTTGTAAAAATTAATAACCTTTCTGATATGTAGTTTAACATCTCAATCATATTTATTTTGGATGGCCATATTTAATACATGACTACACTTAAGCAGGAATTATTTCAGTAGGTTTTATAACCTTGGAGTTTTAGTATTCATTCTATTGTTATTTATTAATTATTATTTGAACAGATGTTTGTCAGTTATTTGGCTTCAGATTTTATATGATACAAAAATAGTGGTACAGTGTTACTTTATTGGCTTGCCATGAGGCATATCATCTGGTATTCATACCTTTGTTTAGTCTTTCCTTGTTGAATATGGGTTTAACTGTTACTTGATTTAATCAATAGCAGAGGTGCACTATGTTTGATTGTGATCCAAACCTTAAGAAAGCCTGACCATTTAGACTTACACATTTTGGGGAAAACTAGCCACTATATATAAAGTCTGACTCCTTTGAGATGGCTATGGGGAGAGAATCTCAATGCAGCCATGTTTAAGGAGCACTTAAAGAAACCATCAAAGATCAAAAGAGACAAAGAAGGCCATTACATAATGGTAAAGGGATCAATTCAACAGGAAGAGCTAACTATCCTAAATATATATGCACCCAA